>NC_067399.1:561147491-561297491 GCF_016432865.1 Antechinus flavipes
ACCAAAAAAGGAGTTCTTCTCATGAAGTGCTCAGTAAGGTTCATTCTTTACCGAGGGTAGGAGAGGAGAAACAGGAGAGAGAGAGAGAGAGACAGAGAAAGACAGAAACAGAGAGCGACAGAGAGATAGAGACAAAGACAGGGACAGAGACAGAGAGAGAGATTCATTTAGGTTAAAAGCAACAAATGCATATACATAAACTCGCCCCCTCTACTAAATAGTATGTATAACTAAAATGAAATGAAATGCTCTGGGAAGCAAACATGCCTTTCATCAGACATAAGCAGCTCTGTATTGGACACTTGTGTAATCCAGCAGCAGTATAGTATTACAGGATAGACTGAAACATTCCCCTTCCCCCCCTTCTGCTATGGGTATTCAATCCCCCGAAATCGCTTTTGAACTGCATTTGAAATTCTACACCTGGAGTCCTTGTGCTGGCACTCAGAGACCTATTCTGGTATAATTTATGGAACTACAGGGGGAGGGGACATTCCTCAACCATATCTCTTGATACAGATGGTACCCAACTACATAATAAAGATAGCAACAGCAATATTTTCTACATGAAAGATGTCATTCTGACTCTGGATGTACATTTGTATTAGCACATGGATTATTGCTATTGAAGGTCATACACCTGCAGGAGGAGAATTCTATACTGGACCATGAGCTAGGGTTGGGGGGCAGCACAGAAGAGAGAGAGAGAAACATTGCATTGCTGTTTCCCTTCCCGAGCAAATGGACAAACTCAGAGATCTCCTTGTTTTGCTCTATTCATGAGTGTTCATTTAACACAACTTTAATGTGTTGTTATTTCCAAAAGAAAATGGATTGTCTATACAAGAGTTTATGTACTCAGCATGGATAAAGTTCTCTTTCTTTTCCTTTGAGGATTCAAAGAAGATGCTGCACTGCCAGTAATATCAATAATAATACTGCACATCATATTATACTGGATAGACCCCCACAGAGCACTTCAGAGCAATTTATTTTCCCATTTGTCCCAGGGAAGCTGAAAACATTTTCACACAATTCACGTTTCCATTCCAACCCAAGAAAGAACAAGGAAAATTGATGACTAAAAAGCACTTGCAATTTGGGTACAATAATACTGATAAAGACTGCTAAGGTCTGATATAAAAACAAATGTAAACCAGTGAGAAAAGAGAAACTAACATAATCTAACAAAATTATGTTACCATTTTCACCATGGGAAGAAGAGAGAACAGAAAAACCAACATATACTAACAAAATTAGTTAGCATTTTCACCTTGGGAAAAAAAAAGAAAGATGTCAATAAGGGGTTTGCCTTGCAGACAGGAGAGGCAGTGTTGTGTATTGGATAGAGAGCTAGACCTAGAGTCAAGACAATTGGGCTTCTTATCCTAGCTCTAAAAGTAGAAGTTTGACAATAGACCAGTGGCTTAATCTCTCTATCACTTTCCATATTATTATAAAATGGACCAAGAGAGTCAATGTGAGGCTGGTCCTCTAATCAGTCTTTCAATTCCTTCCTTTAGCACATACTGAATACATGATCCTAAACAAATTACTTAAGCTTTCAAAGCCTCCAGGCAACTCTCTAGGGCTGTAGCTCTCCATTGTTTTTGGTCTCTGGACCACTTTACACTCCCAGAAATTACGAAAAACACCAATGAGCTTTGTTTATATGAGCTATACCTATCTGCATTTGCCATGTTAGAAATTTAAATAGCTTAGTATTTTTTATAAAAGTAGTTGGGTCACAGCAAACCCCAGAGGCTTCCAGACCAAACTTAGAGCACCACTGCTTTAGGACAGTAATTTGCAAGTTAGATGAATCTTTGCTGGGCCAGGAAATTTTCTCAATCCATGACAAAGAGACCTAACTGAGTTTCAATTGATAAATGACGGACAAAAGCAGCTACACCCAAAGAAAGAACACTGGAAAACGAATGTGAACTATCTGCATTTTTGTTTTTCTTCCCGGGTTATTTATACCTTCTGAATCCAATTCTCCCTATGCAACAAGAGAACTGTTCGGTTCTGCAAACATATATTGTATCTAGGATATACTGCAACATATCCAACATATAAAGGACTGCTTGCCATCTAGGGGAGGGGGTGGAGGGAGGGAGGGGGAAAAAATCGGAAAAGAAACGAGTGCAAGGGATAATGTTGTCAATATAAAGTAATCATTAAATAAAAATTAAAAAAAAAAAAGAAAAGAAAAGAAAATTCAAAAAAAAATCCAAAAGAAAAAAAGGGGGGGGGGGAATAAATATTTGTAGTATCTCCTTCATAGATTACTGTAACATTCAAGTGAAATGATACATGTAAAATATTTGTGAATTTAAAATAACTATAGAAATGAAAAGCTGACATTGCAGGCAGTAAGAGCTAGATTTGATTCCAGCCTCTGGCACATACCAGCTATGTGATAATGGGCTCCTCAAAGTCTCAGTTGTTTGTCCATCTCTAGGATGACCATGACATCAGGGAGGTGATACTATGACATGCAAGTGAGTTGAATTTAAGTGAGGCAGGGCAGGGCAAAGTCACCAGTCTTACTTTCTCTGGAGCCATTTGGATCCTGTAGTAAAAATGTAGATTAAAATGACTGGAGATGGCCCCAGGTGCAGTGGAAGACTTTGGCCTTCATAAACTAAGGTTTTTAATAGATCTCAATTTGACTGAAGCAAACACCTAGTCAATGATTAAAGCTAAGTGAGAAAGAAATGAGACAAAGAATGGCCTCTTTCATCTAGTCAAAAAAAAAAAAAAGTGGGAGAGGAAGACCTTCAAGGTTTCTAACCAAAATAGAAATAATTACCTTGCTGAAACCTTGCAAACTATTCTAGGGTTTACTGGATGTATTTCTTAACGCTCATACCTTAAAACCAAATCATTCTGGCTATCATTGGTCAAAAATACATCCCAGCCCAAACCCCACCTGGTCACTGTTCGGGTCCTGTTTGGCTCAGAGTAAACCCTAGAATAGTTTGCAAGATTTCAGCAAGGGAAGGGAAAGGAAAGAAGAAAGAGAGAAGGGAGATGATAAGGGAGGGGAGGAGGAATTCTGTTGCCCATCTAGTTAGTTCCTTTTTTAAAAACTAGGTATGTTTCCGTATTCCCATTTTCAAAAGAGATGATGATCTGTATCACTAAAAGGGAGGTTCCTCACTAGAAGTGCCCTACACATTGCTGAAATCCCAAAAAGTATAACTTACTTTTTTTTTCTTTTTATGTTAAAACTCAAACAATCCTATCTTTGGAGGCCAATAGTCCTGTGTCAGCATGACTGTGAAGGAAAAATCTTCTTGGAGTTCTCCTCTGATATCCCTTCTCCCCTACTTCATATACACAACTGGGAAATATAACTAGATAGAGGAAAAACAAACATACAACCTCCAGGGTAATGTGCAATATCTAAGAGTCTGAAAGAACTGAACTAACAAAAAACAAGAGTCTATTCATGCATGTAGACATAAGTACAATGGAACTGGGTTTATACAAATGATACGTCATTCTCCATCTCTAGATTATGTGCTCACAACACATATGTAAACTCCCACATATTGTCAATCTCCTCCACACTGTGTGGAAGGAGAATATCAGTCAAATCTTTAGCGTGGGAATCAGAAAAAACCCAAGGAGTCATTTGACTTAATCTGACCATCACTTATGAGATACCCCATGATTAGTGAAATCATTCATATCCACCAAACTCATGTTTAGCTCAATCTTCCCAAAAAAGTGAGAAAATAGCATGAAGAAAGTTATTAACAAAAGTTTGAAGATGTGACTTGCCATAAATCACTTGATTTTTTTGTTCATTAACATGATCCTTTGTACCTCCTTAGCCAACAGCTTACCGATATCTGCCTCTTGCTCTAAGCACAATAATCAAATCAATACTGCTATTGCTGTTAGAAAAGGGCTTGTCTGTTAAATTACTGCCTTCTTATCCATTATTCCTTTTTATGTATGGGATTTCTCTTTTGAAATCTAAGTTTCTTGAAGGAATAGGTTGTCTCATTTTTTGTTTGTTTGTTTCCCCAAAGACTAACATAATAGTTAGCATATAATTATACAATATTTGTTAATTCATTCATTCATATTTTTCTACCCTATTTCATTCTACATACTATCACTAGATTAATCTTCATAAAGAATCTATTTGCTAAAAAAATTCTAATGATTCCTCACTGACATTTGAATAAAATGCAAATTTAAATATAATATCCACGATAAGTTGTCCCAAACTAACTTGTCAGTCTTATTTGCCACCACACCTTTACATATACCCCATACTCCAGCCAAACTATACTATTTGATCTATAGACACATTTTGCTTGTCCTTTTCCCAACCTATAATTAATTGAGAATTCCCTCTATATCATGCCTAACAAATAGATATTTGTCTAAGTCTAAGCACTTGCTTGAAAGCCTCTAAGACAAAGCATTGTTTTATAAGAAATGATCAGTAGAATGATTTCAGAAAGACCTGGAGAGATTTATATGAACTGATGCTAAGTGAGTAGAGCTAAAAGAATATTGTACATAGAAACAACAAGATTATATGATGATCAATTCTGATGAACTAGACTCTTTTCATCAGGAGGTGATTCTGGCCAGTTCCAATGGTCTTGTGAGAGAAAACCATCTGCACCCAGAGAGAGGGTGTGCAGTCTAAGTGAGGATCACAACACAGAATTGTCACTCTTTCTGTTGTTGTTTGCTTGCATTTTGTTTTCTTTTCTCATTTTTTTTCATTTTTATCTGATTTTTCTGTGTAGCATGACAATTGTGGAAATATTAGATTATATTAGATTACTTGACACCTAGGGCAGGAGTCGGGGTAAAGAAGGAAGAAAAAAAAATTGGAACACAGGCTTTGCTTGAAAACTACCTATGCCCATTTTTGGAAAATAGGAAGGAAGGAAGGAAGGAAGGAAGGAAGGAAGGAAGGAAGGAAGGAAGGAAGGAAGGAAGGAAGGAAGGAAGGAAGGAAGGAAGGAAGGAAGGAAGGAAGGAAGGAAGAAGAAAGAAAGAAAGAAGGAAGGAAGGAAGGAAGGAAGAAGGAAGGAAGGAAGGAAGAAAGAAAGAAAGAAAGAAAGAAAGAAAGAAAGAAAGAAAGAAAGAAAGAAAGAAAGAAAGAAAGAAAGAAAGAAAGAAAGAAAGAAATCCTTGTATCAAGCATGAATTGGCCTCTCTACAATTTTAAACTATTGTTCTCAGTTCTGCCTTCTGGGATCAAGCAAAATAAGTGGAATTCTCCAGTTCAAAAACATTCAAATATTTGAAGACATTTATCATATTCCTACAAATATTTTTCTGGGCTAAGCATCCCCAATTATGCCAATCAATACTCACTTGGAATGAATTTGAGGCTCTTCCTTACTATAGTCACATTCATCTGGACCTTTTATTGTGATTGGGTTTCAACAGGATTACCATGGCATGGTAGATTTCTACAGATATCATAAACTTCAATTGAGTTTGGCAGATATCGATCTTGATTCAAACATTAGTTTAAAATATTAGCTAAAGTCTGAATTATGAATATTGGAAATCTAGGTTTCATTATCTTAACAGAACAAAGCTTCAGAGTTTCTCTAAGTCCATTAGAACATCTATATGAATTATAATGACCAAAATTGTTCCTAGAAGGGAGCTAAGAAGACACAACTCCTTTCCTTTCACAGTATTAAGATGCATAGAACCAGTTAATATTTTGTTTAGTTTTACTAAATGGTCTTTCATTTTTATGTTCTTTATATTTTTTGTTATATGGGATGACTTACTGAATAGGAAATAGGAGGATAAATTAAGGAAGGAATGTGATATAAGAACAAAAGATAATCATAAAACATTTAAAAAGACCCTTCTCCCAAAATCTAGAAAATTATCCTTCTAAATCATCTCATATTATCTAATTTAATTATAAGTCTGATATCATTTGCCTTTGGCCAGTATCTCCTTTTTTCTCACTTCATCAAGATAAGTTACAATAGTAAAAGAGACTGATATGGGCACTAAACAAGATTAGAAAAAATGAGAGTACAAAATGGTCATTTAATTGTTCTACTACAAGAGAAATTTCTGTGATTCCCCGGTGACATAACACAGACCTGAATTTGTAACAGCAGATAAGGTGAAGATGGAGAAATGACTAAAATTAATGGCCTTGTTGCCATAGAAAACAAATCCTACAATCTGGGATCTGAAGTTTCTGTGTCTTATCAGGCATGTATATACTCAGACACAATACTCATTGAAATCTGCAGGGTACTTTTTGACATGATATCACAGTTCCCATGTAAAGAGTCCCACTAAATATAAATAGAGAAAAGTTTAATAAGTACATAGGAATAAACAGAAAATGAAAAAAAATCTAGTCAGGGATGAAAATTTACCTAGCCTTGCCCACCAATTCCATAACCCTATATTAAAGTAGAAGCAAAAATGACAGAGAAAAGAAAAAATCTGTACTTTTTGCTAGCAAAGAATCATTTATCTAATCTAAGGACTATTTTTAAATGTTACGGTTTGCTACCTACCTCTTACCTCCTGAGAATTATTTTTCAATAATATAAATCTTTAGCTAGCAGGTACTTCAAAGTGACTTGCTTTCTTGGTAGCTTAGATCATTTTTAGGTTTATCAATATTTCCTTGCCTGCTTGTCACCTGCCTTTCCTCATTTTACATTTTAGTGATTTTTATGGATATTTTGTCAAGTAAATTATTCTGAAACAAAATAATAAATTATTCTACTTCATCCACTTTACACCTGCTGAAGGGAGCCTTTCAACCAGTCAAGTTGATTGCCCTCTTGAACTAATATAGGATTCTTCAACTACTAAGCAGATTCATACCATATACTTCCATACTATGTGTATAGTGGTGTATCTGATTAAAAGTGACCTTTGATAAATCTGTATTCACTAGAACTAGACCTACTTAGACAAAGGTTTTTTAGTCTAGAATCCATGGACTACCAAGGGGTCTGTAGTAAAAATACCAGAGGGATATACATGAACTTGAATGGGAAAATATTTATTGTTACTAACCACTATCTATCCATCTATCTATCTATCTATTTATATCTATATACATATATCTATATATAGATCTCTCTCTATACACACACACACACACACACACTCTTACTCCATTTTGCCCTCTTTTAGCCATTAGCTCTTTGTCACACATATCATGTTCCATCATTAATTCTTCTAAAATCACCAATAGTTATTGTTTTGATCACAATTCGCACAGTTCATAGTTGTTGATCCTTCCAGTGTTCTAGTGGATAAATTGTTTTTCTGGTTCCTATTCATTTCGTTCTTTGTTAGTTTATAATAATCTTCAAATTTATTCATTTTAAAAATAACTGATATTATAGTAGAAATTGTTTTTTTTCTGTTTCTGCTTACTTCACCACTCTGTCTTTTTAACTCTTTTTGAAATCATTTATTTCCTCATTGCATATACCACAGTTAATTCAGCTGTTCTTCAATTATTATTTTCTTCTTTTTTTCAGGTAAGAATTATTTATTTAAGCAAAATTATAAAAAGTCAACATACTTGTCACTGTGTCTTGCAAGTTAACTTAAGGTCCCATGTAATTTTCTGATCTGCATAAAGAGAAAAAAGATGATGCAACAGCTGTTGTGGTCCCCCAGTGCTTGATTAGTGTGGGACAGGTTTTCTTTACTCGTCCTCATACCCAGCTGGGAGAGGATTGACACGATGGTTATGGAATGGAGTATGTAAATGTAAAGAGCTTGGCTCAGTTGGAGTGCTCATGGAGTCATTCCCACCATTTCAGATAGATATTCAGTATACTGAAGGCCAGTGAAGAAGGTCAGCATCCTCCACAGGCAGCCTGAGCCCTCCTCACTGTGGGAGCTGCTGCAGAGTGCCCACCTCACTCAGGTTCAGACCTGACCCAACAGTGCCAGGAGCAGACAGACCGCTGGTGGTTACAGCCATCTTCCAACCCATTTTTTAATTATTAAACATACCTATAATTTTAGGGGATTTTTTGCCACCATGGGAAAAAAAAAAAACTTGCTATGAAAATTTTTGTACCTAGAAGCCTTTTCCTCTTTATTTTATTTACTACTTTAAGTTCTTTTATAGGATTCTGAGATCTTGTAAATCACATTTGGGAGAACCAACATGTAAACCATGCCTAAAGCATATTAGGAGATTTTCTGAAAGCAAATTCTGGGCAGAGATAATAAGTCAAAAGAGAGACATGGACCTTTTGGGAATCAGACCCTAGAATTGGAATCCTAAACAAGAGGAATGTAAGTTAAAATAAGAGTCAAAATTTGAAAGACTTCTAGATTATAAATTATAAAATTTCACATATAAATTCCCTCCATCACTACCATCACCCCCAATCTTGGTCTACCTAAATCCCTATCTCCTTCATGAAATATTCCTCAGACTCAGGGACCAGAAGTGCTCTTTTCTTTCTTTGAATTCCTATATTTCTCTTATGTAGTTGTCATATTCAAGATCCATATTACATTACCTTGTACATGATTTGTCACCCCTCCTAGAATTTATGATCTCTATACTTTTTTATATCACTTTGTCTATAGTCATCTCTTAATCTGCATTTAAAGACTGATCAAATGCTAACCTACTTTTTGATGAAAATTATATCATTGAAAGGTAATGTTTTTGATAGTTATTTCTTCAAAATATTTTTATAGTTGATTTTTAAGACCCTTTTCTCCATTTTTCCTCTTACAAGTCTATATAGAACAGTAGTAGCAAGCTACGTAGAACAAGGCAGCACGGCTTGCCAATAAAGTGATGAGACTAGTTCTTGGCATCTGGTTATTATCAATAGCAAACACTAAGTATACGTGTATAAAAGATATTGTGTTAGAAACTAAGAATTAAATTCCCTGTCCATAACATGTTGATGATCTAATTGGCAAGACAAGCAATAGGGTATGAACAGAAAGATCACCAGACTAAAGAGTCAGAGAACCTAGGGTTCAAATCCCAGCTCACACACTTATTACTTGATAGTTGTAATTAAGGGAAGTTTACTTTCCTGCAATAAAATAATAATGTACTTAAACTGACCACCTGATGGGTTTTTCTGAGGAAAACACTTTCTAAACTTTAAAGAGTACCACATAAAAGAGTCATTTTAAAAAGAGAGAGAAATAGCATTTAATTTCTTAACACAATTATTTTCAGTAATATAACTCATTTTTCTCCAAAGAAAAAAAGGAGCTTCATACTTCTGATACCACATTGCTAAATAGGAGCTCATTTGCACAACTCCCCAAGGCCCAGAAATGAGCCTGGCCCCAGTGGTGTCAAGTCAGCACACTGGAGTCTTTATATGTAAGCTGTACTTGTTACAGAATGAAATTTATTATAATGTGGGTGCTTTGGGGACACTGTCCAAGGGGATTTAGTTACTAGTAACAGGAGAATATTATGGTCTTATTTATAATGCAGTCCAGTGGCAAGAACCCAGCATTCTAGGCAAGTTCCAATTTATACATTGAGAGAAGTCCTTGTTACATCCCAAAGGAACTCAGAATTTGAGGGGTTAATTGAGGCAGCAATGGCTTTCACTGTGAACATTGGTAAGAGGGCCTAGGTGGGGGCAGCAGGGGGCAGTAACAGGGCCTTATTGATGGATTATGTCCTTACTGCTACAGAAAAATCCACAGCAGGAGGTGAACACATTGCCAGATTCTGATGTGAGGTCAGTCAAAATCCCTGAGCTGGAGCATTACTCTCCTTTATGCACTCTATGCTCCAACCAAAATGGCCAGCTAGTAGTTTCTCAAATTTAGCCTTCTGTTTCCCATTGCCAGAATTTTACATAGTCTTTTCCAATGCTACAATGTCTTTACACCTCTTTTCCACTTCTCAATATTCTTATGTTCTTCCTTAATACTAGATGGACCAAAAACATCCATTGACAAGGAAACATATTTTGTAATAAATATTTTATTTTCCCCTCTGTGCACTTTAAATACAAATCATTACAAGCAGATATTATAGTTTTACTTTGAAATAAAAATGTTTATCCTACTATATCTATTTCCTTTGCTTTATGGGGAAAAATGCATTTTGCTCCAACTTAGTCTTTCAAATCATTCTTAAAATCCAGCCCCTCAACATACTCTTAAATTCCATCTCTTCTTAAAGGTTCATTTCAACTGCCACCTCTTTTTTCTGAAGAGTTCTTCCTAATTGTCCTCATCCTCCAGGAAAAAATGTCCTTTCCCTCTTCAAATTGTTATACTTACTTTTGTTTACTTTTTGAATTATTCTTTTTACCACACTCTTCCCCCAATCCAATCATTCTGCCATAGAATATCAACTATCAAGTTCAGAGAGTATTTTATGCTTTTCATATTTCACAGTATCTAGTAGTATAATCACTTAAACATTTTAAAATTGAATTGAATTGAATTAGGGGGAACCAAGGATCAAATATTAAAAAGGGAGAAGTCTTTGCAAAATTACAAAGAATAAGCATGGATCAAGAGAAGAGATAGGAAAAGACATCCCATCTTATACCCTTACTAGTGTAAACTCCACAAATATTATATATTGCATGTGTTTTCAAACTTTTCCCTTATGTGATCATTTCTACTGTCTTTATACCATTTTTTTGTTTTTGTCTTTAAAATTGTTATTTATGAATTGGATGATTCTGAGAGAGGAAGGAAGACAGACAGATAATTTAAAAAGCATTAATAAATATTTTTAAAGAATGTGATGAAATGACAAAAAGTATCAGTGAACTTTTTAAAAAATGAAAATCATCTAGACAAGGATCAATACTTGCCAATAGGTAGCTTTTATGCTACAATAACTTTAATTTTTCTTTATAGAATTTGATGCCAAGGTGTTTAAGGTTATCTTCCTATCATTAGTCATTCATCAATGTCATAATGGCTTCTTGTTGTACCTCTTATATTAACCTGAGATTATATTCTGACCTCAGTGGGTTTTTTTAATAGTTTATTAGTGCTTTTAAAAAAAATCATAGTCACTATATAATATATATTCCTCATCAGGTCCTCCATAGTCACAAAGAAAAACTGTTTAGCAAACATGATACAACAAAACAATAATATATGATATCATATGCAATATTCTGTCCTTGTAGTTTTCCTCTTTAGTTAAAAAAAAAATAGTATTTTACCAAGACGGCTGCTAGCTAGCACAGTAGATAGAATGCTAGACCTAGAATCAAGAAGACCTGAATTCAAATCCTGTTGAAGACATTTATTTGCAACATTTATGTTTAGGCAAGACTATCTGTGTACATTTCTTCATCTGTAAAAGTCCTATAAATTTTCATTATTATTATTATTATAAACTATTACTGTTTCTGAATTCAGCTGCCTTTTAATGTTATTTTTTATATGATTGTATTCACTATGTAAATCATTATTCCAGGTGCATTTTCTTTGCTTTATATCAGTTCAAGTTATCTTTCCAGGAATTGCTTATTTCTCACAGTATAGTAATATTCCATTACATTCAATGATAGGTTAAATGGCACCCACTTTATTTTAAATTTTTTCTGCAATGTTTTATCAACTATTCATATATTTTGGTAATTTTCCTGGAGAAAAGGGATGACAAAAAGGGGCGGGGGGGCAAAGGTAAGATAAAATTATAGAAGTCAAACCTAATCTACTTCACAATTGTGACAAGAACTAGTTGTATTGTTGTCTACTTATAGTATAACCAAAAAGCCAAATGCATAACTGCAGTTATCTCCATGAACATACATCAATAAGCCCTACATTTAGCTGTTTTCAGAGATGGTCATCACTTACAATTCTACAACTGGACTTTAAATCAGCTGAGAGTCTTCATCCCAAGGAAATCACTCCTCTGTGGGTGACCCTGTTATTGCTGTCATTTACCAAAATCCTCTACTGTTTCACTTTTCTGGAATATGTAAAGACATAAGGTGACTGAAAATGTAGAGGAATTTACTTGACAAAACATCTTATTCAAAGACATTCTGATTCTCTAGCTATTGGGAGAAAAGAAAAAGAAGCCAGAGAGAAAGAACAAGAATTATATTTCCCTTCACCTAAGAGTCCTGCAAAATATAAATCATTGTTTTCAGTGATGAGCAAACAGAAAGCACTGGACGGGCCAAGCATGGCCTTGCATCACAGCCTCCTAATAAAATACTGCCAGCTGTTAAGCATAGCAAGGAGTATTGAGTTGCTGGCACATGGCCAGACATATAATCTCAGCAAGGAGGTGGGTCTATAACCATGAAAGAATTTATGACCTTAAAAAAATGATGATACCCTTTTCCCCTTTTCTGATAAATTGAGCAGGATCTAGAGGTTAACACTACCCTGGAGGGAGTCTGGGAGAAGGGGCAATTAATATGCACCAACACTGAGGGACAGATTTTTTAATTCATGCAACTTAATTTCTCATACACCATAAGGATTAGAGAAAATGTGTATTTTCTCAGGCTGATCCAGTACCTCTTGAATGTTTCAATTTAAGGTAACCTAATTACCATCAAGATTCAATTAGCGACAATGGTAAAATGTGGATTTTTGTTAGCATTTGGGCATTTAGCATTTAATTATAGTCTGAATACTTAGAATGACTCCACAGATCAAAACTTTAGTTGTTTAGTAACTAGAAGTCATTCCATGAACATTCAACTGAACATATAGACACCCATTTGGCAGAATTACCAGTAACTGAGTACTAAATTCCTCAATTTTTATTATCCTCAAAGTGCCAAAATGGTGTCAGCTAATAAGCAGTTATTAAGTGTCTACCATAGGACCAGCACTCTGATATGCACTGGGGATTTAAAAAAAAAAAAAAAAGGCAAAAGACAGTCCCTATTTTCAAAGAACACACAGTCTAATGGGAGAGACAACAATTAAACTATGTGCAAACAAGATACATATAAACAAGTACAAACAAGATAAATTGGAGATAACTAATAGATGGAAGGCATTCTTAGCACTAAGGGGAATTGAAAAAAAACTTCTTGAAGGTGAGATTTCGTCTGAGGCTTAAAGAAAGCCAGGATGTGCTTCTAAAGAAAGCCCATCAAGCTGCAGCCAAAGATATCTTCTTCCATATAGTCATTCATTCTCTCATATTTTCTCTTTCCCTTCCTCCCTTTCTCCCTCCCTCCCTCCCTCTCTTCTTTCCTCTCTCTCCCCCTCCCTCCCTCTAAATTCTCATATAGATATACAGTGTAATAGGAAATTTATGGCCTTCCGAAATTAAGTATTGAAGGAAAAAAAAGGCATTTCCAAAGATGGTCATCACTTTTGAGTCCACCAATTGGACTTGAGGAGAGCTAAGAGCCTTCATCTCAAGAAATCACTACTCTCTGGGTTTAGAAATCATATTTGAATGGTGTATATATTGTGCATGAGAGCTAGGGGAGAGCAAGGAGTGATAAGAAAAGGAAAATAATGGAATGAGTGAATACAGATTAGTCAGTTCATTTATCCAATACATTTATTGAATACATATTAGACATAAGACATAGGTATATTTAGGGATTATAACGACATGCTCTCTGATCTCATAGAGTATATAATCTCGTGCAGGATATAAGAAAACTATAATTCAATATATATGAGAATGAAATTTGAGAAGTTGAGAGTTGGAAATCTTAGAAGATTTCTAAGATCTTTTCCAACTCTAAAATACTATAAAGATCTCTATGATTTCATAATACAAAGGAAAGAATAAAGAAGACATTATAGAGAAGATACTATTTTACAAAGGGATACTTAAAGGTAAAAATTAAGTGGAGTTAATGAAAACACAGTGTCAATAAATTCATTTAAGAGGAATAATAGGCTATAAGGCAAGGACCACTTTAAGGAAGTCCTTAACACCAGGGAAGGTGCTTGCATGTTCTTTGTTGAAAATAAGTTGTAACTTCAATTGTTTGACTAGGGAACAGGTGGAAAGGAGAAAGGAAAAGAGAGCATCATGAGGAAAGAAAGAGAAGCTATGCTTTGGGAAAAGTTTGATGACAGCAGGAACAGAGAGAAGGAAAATGCATAGGTAGAAATAACAAAGTCAATCAATAGATTAGATCAGAGGAACAAAGGGAGATAGGGAATCAAAGATGGTACTCAGATTTAAAACAAATTATAGGGATGATGTACTATTGTTAACAAATAGAAGAAGTTGGAAAGAGGAACAAATTTGGGAAGGGATGATGAATTTGGTTTTGAACATTTTTAGGAACCAGAAAGTTTTCAAATTGAGATATCCAGTAAATTGCTCAAAATTCGGTCTACAGATCAGGGGAGAGGCTGATCTGCACATATAAATTTGTAAGTCATCCAAAGAGACAAAAGTTAAAATCATAAGAGTAGATGAGATCACCGATGATTAGACTATACATAAAGAACACAAAAGGGCCTAACAAAATTTTGAGAAATACCAACATTTAATGGAGGGACAGAAGAAAAAGCCCTTGAAAACTCCACCAGAAAGAAATAGAAAAATCAGGAGAGTTCAGTGTCAAAGAAGCCAAGAGAGGAGAGAGTTTCAAAGATAGAGAAGAAAGAATCAAGAACACTAAATCAAGGAATTAAGGACAAATCAAGGGTAATAAGAACTAAATTATAGCTACTTTTAGTGACGTAGAGGTTAGTGATGACTTTTAACAGAATAATCTCAGTAAAACAATAGATGTATATCAGATTTCAGAAGGTTAATGAGTAAATGAATGTTAAGGAAGGGGACGCTTTAAGCAAAACATACATTTTTAAGAAGTTTGATGATGATTAAAAGGAAAGGGATAAAATGATAGCTGAAAGGGATGGCAGAGTCCAGAGAAGGTCTATAAGAATGGAGAGTCCAGAGAACCTGTTCAAATCTGGCCTCAGACATTTAACACTTCCTAGCTGTGTGATCCTGGGCAAGTCACTTAACTCCAATTGCCTCAGGGAAAAAAACAGAATGGAGAGTCTAATGGTAAGACATTAAAAAAAAAATTAGAATGGGGACTTGGGAATATAAGCAAAAGTAACAGAAAAAAAAATGAAGAGAAATTTGCCACAACTCCAGGAGTTGGAGTGCCTTCTTGGGAGCTCTGCTCTGAAGCCTGCCACCACTTTTCTCTCTCTTCACAATGCTTATCCTGAAAGCATCAACAGCAATACATTTGTGAATCATTGCTTTTAAGTGCACAAAAGCTTTACTAGAGCCGTGAGAGTGATTTAAGTATAAAAGATGTTTAGGTTAGCAGTTATAAGCACAGTGTCACTATAGGGTTCATCCACATGCAACTTAAACATCTAATTTAAGGAATCCTCACTTCTCCAACCTTTTGCCTAGCCAAAGAAATTAAGCACATTCTAAGTTTAGTTCCTTACCTGCCTTTCTATCTGAACAGCAGAGTTTTAACAAGGGTGGATCCTCCTTGGGATCTCACTTTCAGGGGATGTTTTCTCTGCACAAATAGAGACAATGGTTCCAGAACACCAAAGAGAGCAGATTCCCTCCAAAAAGATAGTCCCAAATCTTAGAGTGCAAATAAGAAAAACGGCAGCTTATACTTCATGCTTTTTATATATGAGTGACTCTGAAAACCACAGACAGAACAATAACTTTATATAAAAATTCAGAGTTCAGATATTTATAGTTAATTCTTGGAAATCAAAGTTCATAAAATTGGGCTCACAGGGTTTTCCTTGTGAAATTGGCATTGTTACTTCACCTTACTTAATCACTATCACAAAAAAAAAAATCAGTAAAAAAGCATCTATCATCATGCAGCTTATGTTCAACTGTGTTTATGCAATTTATACACAGAAAAGTCAACACAAAGAAATACACAGCAGTTTCAAGATTGGGGGGTTAGAAAGAAGTATTTTAAGAGGTACCACCTGAGCTGTTCTTTGAAGAAATTTGAGTAAAATAATATGAAATTAGTCTGGTAAGGTAGATGGGGACAATATTGTTTTTAAATTTCAGGAACAGAAGTAATATTTTATTACTAAGTAACTAAGGAGCCAGTGAAGAAGTTTTTTATTTGTTTAGTAGAGAACATTACTGTCAAATCACAATGTGGAGCATAAGCATAAAATTAAAACACTTCTAAACAACAATAAGATGAAGTAGTATGAAGGAATGGGTCATGGCATTTAAGAAAGTTGATGAACTGGGAGGTCAGAGCAATTAGCATGCATATTGAAGTCTCCAAATATGACAGCAGGAATAGGATTGGAAAAGAAGGTTTATGTCATGGATTTAAGTTCTTAAAAAGGAAGAGCAAATGACATGTGGTATGGCTTATGAAGAGGTTAACAGGGTGATATAGATGGATGAAGTAAAACTCAAAAAAAAAAAAGTCAGTGATAACGGGAGAAGAAAGATCTTGAAGAAGTAAAGGGGAGAAAGGGACTACTTAACACTATAGAGATATGTTGGAAAGCAGACAATAAAGACTACGCATATACTTCTGGAGGAAAGTAGGTTTTTAAGAGCATAAGAATACTAAAGGAATCTGCAATGACAAGACTAGAAACAAAGGGAAGTTCCCTTACAATAGAATGGAGGGGATGTTCCAGAGTTTAATAACAGAAAGTGAGGATGGGGTGGAATAAGGATTGAAGAAGTTGTTGAGAAAGAAAAACAAAAGCAGTAGTAGCAAAAAAAAAAAAAAAAAAAAAAAAAAAAGTTTTCTCTTAGGCAGTTGAGTACTCGGGGTAGCAATTTGTTACACATAGATTGGGAAATAACTGGTGAAGCTTCCACTATCAAGGGAACTGTTTTGATAGAAGGTAGCACAATGCATGCCACATAGTAACTAATTAATATCTATTTTGTCTGCCTACCTATCCATCTAATTATCTATCTAATTATCAAACAGAGTATCTGGAAGAACAGTGGATGGAGTGCCAGGCTGGAATCAGGAAGACTCATCTGCCTGAGTTCAAATTTGGCCTCAGATATTTACCCTACCAATATGACTCTAAACAAGTTACTTAATTTTGTTTGCCTCAGTTTCTTCATCTCTAAAAGAAGTTGGAAAAGGAAATGGCAAACCACTCCAGTTATCTTTGCAAAGAAAACCCCACATGAGATCACGAAGAGTTAAGAACGACTGAAAACAATTGAACAACAATGAACACTGGAAAAGAAAGAAAATATGTTTGTTACCCTGTGTACACAGAATAGTAAATAAGGAGGTAGTGTGGTACAGTGGAAAGAATGCCAGCATTGGTGTCAGCAGAGCTTGGTTTGAATCCTGCCTCTAATTCTTATTTATCTTCTATGAGTTCTTCACCTGTAAAATGAGGAGGCTGGGCTAGCTAACCTCAGAGATACATTTCGTTCCAGATGCATGAGCAGTTAAATTCCAGGAATTAGAATATTAATTATAAATCTTCTTAGGATCAAATTTTGTTAATTAATTTAAGAGATTGATGTTATATAGCTATAGGGTGTCCCAAAAGTCTTACTGCTGCTTTACACTATTAAATCTTAACTATAACATCTATATATTTGTATATATTGTGTGTAAACAACTTGAAATTAAATTTTGAAGTAATCATTTGGTGAAATCATAAGGATTAAGTTCCATTTCTATTTATAGTTATCCAGTATCTTTAGTCATGTCTGATTCTTCATGACCCCCATGGGGGTGTTTTCTTTGCAAAGATATTGGAGTGGTTTGTCATTTCCTTCTCCATCTCATTTTACAGATGAGGAATTAAAGTAAACAGAATAAATTGACTTGTCCAGGCTCACATAACTAGTAAGTTTCTGAGATGAGTTTTGAACTCCTGTCTTCCTGACTCTAGACCCAGTGCTCTGTCTACTGAACCACTTAACTTCCTTATGTTCTACATTCCTTGTTCTACTACTACTACCAATACTATTGCTATTCTTATAACAAATAAGATCTTAGGTTTTAAAAAGCAATTTGTGTCATTTAATTTGATCCTCAAATTTTTTATGAATTAATGCAATTATTTATTATACCCATTTTAATGATGAAAAAATGAGTCTGAGAGAGCTGAAGTCCCTTACTTAGGGTCCCACAATGAGTGCCCTCAAGGTAAGATTCTGACTTTTTCCCGACTCTAAGTCCTATGCTGTATCTGCCACTCTACCTAGATGCTGATCTTTCATCTGAGTGCAGATTCCACAAGGAATTAATTTAATATCTCCAAACTTGGGTGACCTTTTGTTGCCTCCTATAATATATTTAAATTGTGATGATCCATAGCTAGAAATTATCTTAGCCAGCTGGTCTCTTTAATGTTAGCAACTCTTGCTGGCAAGTGTAGTAGCAAGCACAGAGCTGCCAAATCCCACTTTGTCCCACGTAAAGTGTGTTCACATATGATTTTGAGACACCCTCTCTTTGCACTTATCTTTGAACCAGGAAGCCTGCAATATATCATTTTTATTACTTGTCTGGTTTTTGTTCTCAGGGAGAAAAGATGTACAGTTATTTTCTATGTGCTTTATTGGCATTCAAGATGAAATCGTGGGTAAATCTCTTGGATACACCTGAAGCAATCAGGGATGAGGAAGTGGTGTACAGTATAAATAAACCAAGGCCATTTTATTACCTGCTCCTACAGACAGCAAGGAGCCATGGCCCACTTCCCTAATGATAATGGACCCTCAGTTTAAGGTTGCTTCTGATACACACTGCAGCGCACGCCTGTCACATCTCTCAGCTCATTTATAATTACAACACGGTGCACTCTGATTGTCTCATCAACCTTTCATCAGAGGATTGAAAAGGGCTTTGTGAACCTTAAGTCACTTGGAGCCCCCTGCAAAGGAGGTGCAAAGGAAAGAAGTCTTTCCCTTTCCATCTCAGTAACACACAGCAGAAATGTGTTCTTCCCATGCAATGAGTTCAACAAAGTTCAGGATAATCATTCTGTCTAGTTCCCTATCACTTTGTGTTCTGTAGATCAGAGACCAATCTATGTATCTAAAACCTATAGGAAGAATGGGGATAATAAAAGAGATGTAGTGGACAGCTGTGGTGGGAATTCTGGTTTATGAGATCATTACAGAGCATAGGGATTAGGGATACGTGAAATGCTATCCAGCCCAATCTGCCCATTTTACAGAGGAAAAAACAGATTCAGAGAGAGATTTAAGTGATCTACTATAAGTCAATCAAAGTCAAAGAGGCATCAAAATAACAATAGAATGAGGGTTCTTCACTCCAGAGTAAGAAGATCTGTATTCAAATCCTACCTCTGATTCTCACCATCTGAAGACTCACCTTTATCAGAGAGGCAGACAGGTGACCCAGTGGATAGGACACTGCATTTCAAATAAGGAAAATTCATCTTCAAAAATTCAAATTTGGCCTTAGATACTAGTTGTATGACCTTGAACAAGGCACTTAACACCATTTACCTCAATTTCCTCATCTACAAAATGAGTTATATCTATAAAATAAGTATCTTTACTCCAGTATCTTTACTAATAAAACCCCAAATGGGCTTATGAAGAGTGGATCACAACTGAACAATAGCAACAAACATAAGTGTTTACTAAGTGTTCAACAATGCAATAAACAACACACAAGTATTGTACCTTAAAATAAGACTTTTGGAGCATTCTGCATTATACCTAGATCTTAAACAGAGAGATTTTATCAAGCAGTTCAAGAGTAAGATTTACATTCACTGCTAGATTGTAAGCTCCTTTAGGGCAGGAACATAAAATTATTAACCTTTGAGAGATGTCAAGTGTGGACTGAAATATATACCAGATGCAATCCTTAAACTCCATTATCATCAGAGAAATGGAACATGGATGTGTTGTATGTAGGAGGAGGTAAGAAATGACCTTCTGTTATTTATACTGCACACTACATTTTCATCCCTGATTGCTTTAGCTGTATCCTAGAGATTGCCACCTCCCCCCACCTATACATCCACTGGCCCTGTCCTACAAATCCAATTTTATTTCCTTTATCTCTTTCACCTCCCAAACTTCACTTTCTATGCCAGTCAGGTTATTTTCTCCATCATCTCCTGCACATAGTATATTCATTCTTTCCCCAAAAATGAGGTATTATTGTTTCTACTTTTTCTACTTTTTTTTATTTTGAACCAAGAAATCTATAATCTATCAATTCTATTACTACCTAGCTTTTCTTAATAAGAAATAAAGATTTACAGTTATCTTCTAATGCGTTTTACTGACATATTAGATGAAGAGTTAAAGACTGAACCTGTGATTTCATTGGTATATAGAAGTGAATGAGGAATCTCCCTCAATTAGTGCAGGTTAGCACTTTCTCAGCAATTTATAACCTTAGAAAGCAGCCTCAGGTAGCAGTTCCCAAAGGGAGAGCAAGGGGCCAGTGTGGTCCAGATCCCTCTTTCATGGGATCTATAAGATCAAAACTTTTTTTTCAAAATGATATGCTGATGATGATAGCTAAAAATTGTATAGCACCTACTATGTATCAAGCATTGTATTAAAGGCTTTACAAATATTGTCCCATTTAATCTTCACAATACCTAGGTGGTAAGTACTATTATTATCTCATTTTATAGTGAGGAATCTGATACAAGTAGAGGTTAAGTGATTTGTTCAAGATCATACAGTTGTGAGTGTCTGAGACTAGATTTGAACTCAAAGTATGCTGATTACAGACCTGTGTCACCTAGCTATATCTAATTTCTATTATAATAAGTATCGATAGAGACAACCTCTATAAACAGTTTGGGATCCTCAAAAATTCTAAGAGCATAAAAAGATCCTGAAACCAAAAAAATTGCACACTGGTCTAAGAGTACTGTAGTTAAGTGACTCATCCAAAGTCATACAGCCAGTATATATAAAAATTAGAACTTGAATTCAAATCTTCTTGGCCACATAACTAACTATCCATTATAATACTCTGTCTCTCCATCTTAAAACATTACAGGAAAAATCTCTAGGATACAGCTAAGAAATCAGAGATAAGGAAATAATGCATATTAGTATGTAATTAAAACACTGTTCCTCTTTCCCATTACAGAAATCCTATCAGGTCCTTTAAAGTACAATTTCACTTTCTAAATTACTTATCCTGAATACTCCTCAGGAGCAAGATTACAGGGTTTTGAGGATCAAATGAAATGACACAAATTGCTTTGTAAAACCTAAAATCTTATTTGTTTCATACCATCCTGCTTCTCCCATAAGGCTGTCTATTTTATAGCAGGTGCTTAAATCAAATTTAGCAATTTAAGTATACTATCTTCTACTGTTTTCAAATTCTTTGCTGCAATGTCTCACTAGCAAAACAGCATAGGGTAGGAAATTTGCCAAAAGTGTCTTTTATATGTCCTCCAATGCTAAAGATCTAGTAGGTACTCATTAAATTATTAATAAAGTGTCTTGAACACAAACTGGTAAAGATAATTGGGCAACAACACAGGACAAGAGAATCAAACACCTGCAATTAAGGAATTAAAATTTACATTTTGAGAAGTATTAGGAGGGGAAAGACCAATATGAAGCTGAGCAGCTGAGAAAAGTTCCATAGGGAAAATGGGACATACTCAATCTCTACTTGAACACTACCAGTGAGAAGAAATTTATTGATTAATTCCATTTGAGGAGAAAAAACATAGGTTTGAATAGTCCTACAATCAGAATGGCACAACAGAATAGCACTGACCCTCCTGGGATCAAAATCCACTTTTAATGCATACTACTTTATGTAATTCACTTAATTTTCCTGGATTTCAGTTCTCTCATATGAAAAAGGATGGCTTTGGACAAGATAGTCAAAGAGGTCCCATGTAGTTTTGCATAATTCAATGACTCATGAGTGAGTAAATGAGTTAAAAGTCATTATCAAATTAAAATTAATCTAATCATCAAAGGCATAGAGGAGCTCTCCTGGTCTGGCAATAGAGGAGTCCAAAGAGAGGATTCAAAGAGAGGGAAGACCCATGATGATGCTATTAGAAAGAGCTTCTAAAAACACAATTCTCCTGTGGGAAATACTGCCAAAGGGGCGTAGGAGAACAGTCCTACAAACTCCTTCTGTGAGATCCCTCAGGCAATCTATCTTCCGCAGACAAATGATATGATTCCATAATTGCAGGGGACCTGTGCCAGAAAGGGAAACCCTTTCTCTCACATGAAAATTGGCATTGAGTCACCCCCAACAACAAGGAGGAGCCAGCCAAAAGTGTTAATTGGCCCACAGCTTCTGCTTAGGAGAAGAATGTGGCTCTGTGGTCCTCAGGAGCAAGATTACAGGGTTACAGTGTCTCACAATTCTAAACATTCACTCAACTGCTCATTATGAGGTTTTTTCTTCTGAGAGAGAACTGTTCTGTGCCTTTGATTTTTAGTGCAACTTTTCTTCTAGGGAAACCTTCCAAATACCATGCAGTGTGCCCAGTTTAAAAACAAATCTATCTCCATGCCATGCTTTTTCAAAGTTTGTTTTTTTTTCTGATTGCCTCTGGTTATGAATCACTGAGGAAATGTGCTTGAAGATCTCCTCTCTTAGTCCCCAGATTAGTCCCCTTCATTTTCTTCCTCTCATCTACTCCAGCTTCTACTCCTAGTGGGTCATTCATAAGGAACGCAAAGTGAATCAATGACATAATTTCTATTTACAGATGATATATATCATCACCACCTGTGACTGTTTTTAAACATAGCTATTGACAGCAGAATAAAGCTCTCTCAAACTATAAGAAGCATTTTTTTTAATGGTAGTAAGGTATTTAAAGTAAAAGAAAAAATTCTGTGAATTCTTGCATTTTCAAATAAGAAAAAAGTAGGTAAGAGAAAGGGAGGAATTTATTGAGAAATGAAGGAAATGTTTTAAAAAAGATATTGATATTTTACAAAGGAAAGCCATGATTCATTATTTTTGTTTTGAAATTTATTTCAAAATGATATTCTGGTACCAAATATCCAAAATTATAGTCATGTATTTGCTCAAGAGCTAATAGATGACATATAGCATTTAAAATACAAAGGTCTTTAAATATTTTGTCTCATTTGATCCTCAAAAGAAACCCATGAGGTATTAATATCATCATCCCATTTCACAGATGAGGAAATTGAAAGACAAAGAAGTTAAGGGACTTGCCCAAAGTTACAGAGCTAATAATTATCTTAAGAAGTTTGACTTCAAGTCCAGTATTGTGTCCATTGTGCAATGGTGACTCTGATGAGTGGGTCAAGTGATCTTTGAAGTCTTGTGTGACTGTGACAGCAGGGGTTTCTTGAAGACCATTCCAAAAATATTGAACTTCCACAAGCATAGAGGAATAAGAATAAGGGAATATTATTCTTTCAGAATAAGAATAGAAAAATAAAATAATATGCTGAAACAGTAATAAAGTCAAAAAATACTATTTAACCCATATGTGATGCTGTAGACTTGGTATTTGTCAAATACTCCAATTTTCTACCATAGCATCCAGTACCAAGATAGAAAGTAGAAATGATAATTTTAGGAAAGGGCAGTGCTTTAGCTCTCAGAGAAAGGCAGGAATAATTTAGGATATTCAGGAAAAAAGTGAAATGGGAGGGAGAAAGTTGTCCCTGTTTCTGATAAAGCTGAGTAAGATATGGTGTACTTAGTGGATGGAAAATTGCTCTTTGGAGTCTGAAAGAAATGGGTTCAAGTTCTATCTCCAACATACATTTTTTCTGTGCCACTGATCAAATCACTCAACAACTCACTAGGTAATCAGTCAACAAGTATTTGTTAAACATTCACATGAGCCAGGCACTTAATCAGTAATATAATAAAAAGCAGAAAGACAATTCTTGCTCTCAAGAAGCTAGCATTCTAATGGAGAAAGACAACAGATAAAACAAAATTGAAAGAAGTGGGGAGAAATGAAGGCACCCCTACATGGGAGTATGATAGAGAAAGATCAGAATTAGGAGTGCCACCTAGAGAAGAATGAAGACACAGCTAGTGGGAACACTTTTTTCTTTATTATTTTTCACTTTCAGTTTCAGATTCTTTCCCTTCTTCCACCTCTTTTCCCACTCATTGAGAAGAAGAAAAAAAAACTGAGACAAGAAGCCGTTTTTTAAATGGAGGTTATGGGAAGAACTATCCACATCCAGTCTGAAGGAAAAGCCACAAGTGTGGAAGATACTTCCAGTGTGTGAATTCCAGAATGGGTTTAAGTTTATAAGATAAAGTTTTCTGAGGCATGATAGAGAAAATCCAGAATGCAGCCCAGAAAGAAATGACAATTATTATTTTCAATTTCAAAGAAAGTACCAAGCTCCATGGGTAGACAGAGAGTTTCCTTGTCTGGATATTTCCTATAGCAATGAAATCACAGGTATACTCTCTACCCTTATCTGGACTTTCAATATATTATTCAATCAATATTCAATATGATTCATCTACATCCTTATAAAAACAAGAATTTGGCTCCAACTTACAGGTATGGCCCCCCAAAACATAAGAACTCTTTGGACAACTGCTATTTATGAAATTCTAAGCACTGTGTAAAATGCTACAGATAAAGCATTAAGGGGGGAAAGACCCTTATGTGAAAGGGTCATATTCTAAAAGGGAAGACAACCTGCATATAAAATATAGAGGAGAAGCAATAGCAATTAGGAGTATGAATCTTAAAGGAAGCCAAAAACTAAGAGCAAAACTATAGAAATTATGCAGATTGCCCAAGATCACACAGGGACAAAGTGGATAGCAGAGACAGAGATTCTAGTCCAGATTTCCCCTCCTCTTCCTTCCACTGTATCATGATGAATAAGGAGGTGCTCCTTACACCAAGTAGCAAAGACCCATTACTCAGTCCATTCTCTATCCTATGAGTTAAAAAAAAATAAGAGGCATATGCTATCCAGCACTGACCCCTAAAAATCACTCTCTATTTAGTTTGACCAAAATGATTTTTAATCTCCCTTCCAATTTTGCAATTCTTATGATTCTCTTCCTTAAAACTAAGATCCCAGGTAAGCAAGACACAACACCATTGAAAAGAGAAGGTGACACTATTGTCACTGCTAATATCCCAATCCTAGCCTCTGTTATAGCCATAGCAGTCTCGCACTGAAACTTGGGGAGAATTGTGGAGTGAAAGGATAAATAATACTTTTTCTCTACATGTGACCTTCCCCATCCCCATTACCACTGACCCTTTATTTGCTGTTCTAGTCAGCTAAGTAGCCCATATCAACTAAAAATCTTCTCTTGTCCTGTGATTAGCAAATTCTCTCTCCCTACTTAAATCCAGCAACTGCTAACATTACATATTGTGGTGAGCTTTTTCTTCTCAAAACGCAGCCAGGTGATCAAAGTTCAGATCTTTTATTATCTCCAATATAGCCCGGTTAGCTTAGAGGCCTATCTCTCTGCTTGGTTCCAAGAGCTCTCTCCGAATGTCGCCAAATCCAAAGGTCTGGTCCTTCAGCCTCTGCCTCTGCTTTCTTCAGCCTCCAGCCAGCTCCACTCTTCATGTCATTCCGGTAAAATCTCGACTTGTAGCTTCTTCACTCTGAAGAACTTCTTCGACTGGCCCATTGAAGCTCTATTTATGCTCCTTCAAGAGAGGGATTGTGGGTTTTCTCCCATAGTGCTCTCTGGCCCAAAGAGCCTCAAGGGAGGTGTGAACTCATTGAACTCCAATGAGTAAAGGTGTGAACACAAGCCTTGTATTAATTAGTTCTACTTAGTACCTTGTTTCAGGTTCTGCCCAAAACATCTTCTTGTAAGATTAGATCAACTCTAATTAGTTAGCAGTTAGTAAGGATTCCAACAACATATATATAAGAAGGAGGTACTTAACAAATTATTCATGTAATTTCTTTCTTCTCCTCTGCACAGATATTAAATATACATGAACTGTAATAATTTCATGTTACCTTTTGTAAAAATATATAAGTACTGTCATATTTTACTAAACATCAATTAACTGACAAACATTTATTAAATACCTATGTGACAGTCATTGTGCTAATTGGACAAGAGTGAGATGATCCCTGACTTCAAGGGGTTTATTCTATATTCCATGCATTAGAAGAGAGCCAAAGTAAAGGCAAGGAAATAGGAGATAGAATGGCATTTGTGTACAATAGATAAGGTGGCAGCCCATCAGCTACTAGTATACTTTTTATTCATTATATGTATATAAATATGAATGTATAGATGTACTATGTATATATGTATAAATATACATATGTATTCTTTGCATATTCATAAATATACATGAAATTTACTCATTGGTATATAAACTCCTTGATGTAAAGGACTGTGTGACTTTTGTATTTATATCCCACTACTTAGTACCATGCCTGGCACATTAGGCCCTTAATAAATTCATGTTGATTGATTGCTACATAAATATATGGTCCTATAATCCATGATGTTGGTGGTGATAATGACAATGATTTATTTGCTTTCTTCCCATTAAATAAGGTAAAGATCCATATGAATTATTACAGTTTCCTAAAAGCAGGGTCTGTTTGTGGCTATTGGACAATCACAATCATGAAAAATATTTTAATTTAGAATTATAGGCTCCTAGAAAGATTAAAAAATGGTGATTTGCATTGAGATGTTGATTCTTAAAAGAAACAGGATAAAGGTGCAAAGACACATGGCCCTAGAAAATATAACAGTAATCTGCTCTAATGGAAACTATTTGTTGTCAAAATGTTAAATTCAAATCTGGACTATCTCATCTAAATGATTGAGCAAGGATGTTAATTAACCTCAGTTTCTCTATAAAACATAGAAGTTGTACTAGATTATTCCTAAGGTCCCTTCCAACTCTGTATATGTGATCTTAATGAACAAGATTTTCATGAGAAATAGAAGAGTGCCATGGAAAGCACAGTGAAGTCTGATTTAGAAAAGAAGAGCTCTATTTACAACTCAATCACTTTTTAACCATGTGACTTTCAAAATGTTACCTGACCTTTTTATGTTTATTTCTTCTTCTGCAAAATGGGAATAATAATGTTCTTCCTACCTATCTTACAGGATTATTGCAGAATCAAATAAAATAGTACATGTGAGAATACATCATATGATGCAAATGTAACAGATATTATTAGAAGAAAATTATTCTAGAGAAAAGATTGCATTCATTTAGAAGTACTTAATCCGAGAGTCAGTTCTGCTACTTTTTAGTTTTATGACCCTGAGTTGAATCATTCACTTTTTGTTTCTGATTAAAGATATAATAAAGATAAAGATATAATAAAAACTTAATTTAGCATATACTTATAGATTTACCAAATGGGTTGTAAAAATAATTGAAATATGTCAATTCGGTGGATAAAAATATGTATGGTTATCTTGGCACTTGAGCAAAGGCTAAAGTTAAATAAAACATGGTTCTCTCCAGTTTCTTAAATTTAAATCATTTTAAATGATTTAATGTCATTGACATCAATCAATTACTGGGAGGCATAGTGAATTGACAACTGATATGAGAGCCCAAGAAGTTCTCTAAGTCTGCACCCAATATCTGTAAAATCAGCATGACTGTGAGTTTTTTGGTTTTTTGATTTATTCTGTGTTTATGGAATATCCCTCCAAAAAATCTCCTTGGACTTCTCTTTGCCTTCTAACTTTAGAGCAACAGGCCTTTTACTCAATGTACCTAAATTGTAAGAAATGAATTTCCTTTCCAAATATTCAGTGAAATTCTCTCAATTTCCTCAGTAAACTCCTCAATAGCAGAATTTATTTTCCGTTTTGTCTTGGTACCCCCAACATCTAACTCAGTGCCATTGCAAACAAGTGCTTAAAAATATTTGTTGAATTCAATTCAATTCCTTTTACTAATAAAATATCTTTTATATATCGTTAAATGTTTGCTTCTTATCTTTCCCTCTGAGAACATCTTTCCATGAACTATTTATTGGCCTAATTTTTTTCTATTTTGAGGACATTTCAATTTCAAATGATTGGAACAGTAAGATCAAATTGCCTCTGGAATTGTCTCTCTTTTCTTACAGGCTATGTAGACAATCAATATAGAGAGATAATATGAGGTTGGGGAATAGAGATGTCTTTGGGAAAATATACTAACATAAATAATATAATTTGGACTTTACAGCTGAAGGAAAATGTAGAAAGTAAAGGGAGAGTATTATGAGTATATAATTATATATGCATGAATAGTGTATTCATATCATATCTTTACAGTTAGGGAATAAATGATTCACCAGACTTGAATTCTCCCTATCACCACTAAGTGGTACATGCTTTAACTGGAAAATGCTAATCTATTTTTAATAAACTGACCTTTTCACTTCAACATTACTAGTTTTAATGAGCTTGTAAGACTAGGTTGATTGATTTAGTAATATAATGCTCTCAGACTAATATATATATGTATGTATGTATAGTATATATGTACATATATGTGTATATATGTGTGTGTGTGTGTGTGTGTGTGTGTATATATATATATAATATATATATATATATATTATATATTATATATATAGCTTATTGAGAAGACTTACCTTTGGGCCATCACCTCTTGGTTATCATCTCATTATTATAGGGCCTTTCACATTAATTCCTCATTCATTCCATATAGAGAAATTAATAAAATATTCTGCCTATTTTTTTTCCTTTTTAGGTGAAATGGTTTCTTTGGCAGGAAATAGGTATTAACAAATGGAACTACAGTCTAGAGCAATGCAGGCTTTTCTGTGAAGGATAAGCTAGAAATATGAATCACAAAACCTCTCTGACTGGGACCTCCAGAGCCAGGCAACTTTCCAGGGGCCAAGAGGAAGAAATCTCATGCTTTTTTATGCCGGTTCCAAAAGACTGAATCATAGCATGAAGAGTTCTGAACAAAGAATATGGAATACAGTATCCTGGGAGTTATTGTAAGCTTACAGTAAGGCTCAGGGAATCAATAGTATTTTCTCCCATGACACAACATTACATGATCTATTTTGGTGTAATAAAAGAGACAGCACATATGTTACATAAAACTATCAGTGTGCCAGGGATGACAAAGCACAACTCAAGGGGAGCCAAATATTTTCGCTGAGGCAATGTCTGTCTGTATCACAAGTTTCCAAAGAAAATGTAGCCTGCTTACAAGTTTCATTGGGAAATCAAGGCAAAAGATGGGAATATATCCAGTCAGAAGTTTGTTGCAAAGCATTACCATGGCAGATGGAGAATCAAAGTATGATGGAATAATACAACTGAAAAAAAAATGAGATGATCTCATCCATACTCTAAATCTATACATGGGGAAACTGAGGTCTGAGGTGATGGCACAATTTTTAAGCTAATTTGATAATTTACTTGGGAAATGGGTTTCATGTTCCTGAGCCCAATTTTTTTCATTATGTAACATTATATCATAGTGTACATTGTATAATCTCAGAACATCACAGACTTTCCAGGAATTCATGCTACACCTTTCAAAAACAGATTTTTAAAAATCAGCTATTCATGAATCTATGCTATCTTCAATTTTCTTCCATAAAGTTTAAAACTAGATACTTTGAGAAAGAAATCCTATGGAAGAACTAGATTAAAACAGAATTTAAAACAGAATCCTGAAAAACAGGTACTACTTCTTTGAAATGTAGAAAATTGTCTTTTGAAACTAGTAAATTAAGTCCTTTTGATTGATTATTCTATCCCTCATGCCTAGAGCCATGATTTAGGGAACAAAAAGTAGACATGTTAGAGGAATAGGGAAGAATAATTTTCTTAGTGGTCTAATTTAGGCTTTAAAAGAAGAAAAAGTGAAATTGCCCCTTCTTTCAGTTTTCTAATTAAAGGAATGCTTCTCTTCTTTCCATAGGTCAGCCTTTAAAGCTTCCAGTCATGGGGCCATCTTTCATGTGATACAACCATATATACCACTCCCTTACACTTTACAAGCAAGTAATTCCAGGTATAAGAAGAAGTATTGCATAGAGATGAAAAAAAAAAAAAAAACAGTCTCAGATACCTGAAAAACTAGGTTCATTCTTTGTTTCTGACAAATATTAGTTCTGTAATGCTAGGTGTATGTTCTTAACCTTGCAGCTCTCCAGGAAATTCTTTAATATTCTCTACAAGATGCAAATCTAGGCAATTCTCTATAAATTGCAGGGAAATTGAGAAAGTCAAGGGAGAAACGACAGAAAACAAAGAGGATCAAAAATTCAAACATTGGGAGAATTCATCAAGACAAAGAAAAAGAAAGCAAATAAATAGAGGTTAAAGTGAGAAAGAAAATCAAAGAGATATGATGTCTCTCTAGTTGAATTCAACAAATATTTATTAAGCCCTTATTATATACTTTACAGTATAGTAGGAGAGAGGGGAGAAGACAAAATGAAACAGACGCAGCCCTTGAGGAGTTTCTGTTCTAGTGGAGATGGGTTAAACAACATGTACACGAAGTTTAATACAAAGAGAGGGAGTACCAATAACTAAAAGTATAAGATGAATCTTCATGGAGGAAATCATCTTAAGTCAATTTTGAATGAAAACAAGGATTCTGAGGCAGGAGTGCATTATTATTAGCTTAGAACACAGATTCTGTTAAGATATAGATGTAGAAGAATCAAGGGCAGAGGACAACCAACAATCTATTCTGGCTACACTAGAAAGGAGAGTAAAATTAAATAAGGCTTAAAAAGTAAGTTGGGGACATATTATAAATGGCCATAAGTGTCAAGCAAGGGATTAAAATTCTATACTTTATACAGTGTGGAGTCATTAAAAATTTTTGAGTATAGGAGTGATATAGTGATTTCTCCCTATGCCTTAGAAAAATAAGATATATTGGAGAGAGGAGAGAGTGGAAGCAGGAAGATTAATTAGGGAGCTAATAGTTGTCCAAAGAATGAGAGTATGATGGTGACCTGGAGATGAGTGGGCAAGAATAGAACAGTTGTGAGAGATATTTATAAAGATAAAAGGAAACTGATGAAACTTGGAAACTGATTATATATGGGTCACAAGGGAAAAAGAAGAATAAGTATAACTTCTTTTTAAATGCCAAGGTGATAATTTTGGAGAATGGGAGTATAGTGATGATCTCAAGAGAAATAGGAGAGTTTGGAAGAGAAACAGGTTTGAGTAGAAAGTCATCAGTTCCATATCGAATATCCTGTATTTGAGGTACTTCCAGAAGGAGATATACAACAGCAGATGCTGTACAATGGAAATTTAGGAAAGATATTTGGAGTAAATATAAATGTGAAGGTCATCTTCACCAAGCAATCAAAACTGCAGACAGTGAAGGAGGCTCAAGAAAGAATCTTGGAGAGTATCCATACTAATGAAATAGCATACCAATTCAATTAAAAAAAAAAAAAACACTGAGAGGTGATCTGAGTAGAAGAAATACCTGTGAGAGTATCTAGAAGGTGGAGAAAATCAATGCTGTCAGTGCTACCAAATTGTAGTATATGGGGTATATAGTAGAGTGTTCCAGGAGGACCAGCACCTCTGATGTAAGGATTTGGGGAGCATTTTTCAGAGCTGCTGAGTCACCTTTGGTGACTACCTTTCACCCAACTCTCACCTGTGGCTTTAAGAAACTATAAGATGCGCAGTGGCCACACTCTAGTAAATTGTCTTGGCAGACCAGCTAAACCAGGTTAAAGGTAATCAACAATCCAGTTAGTTAATTAAGGGGATGTCAACCACAAGTTTGTGAAGACTTCCCCTGACAGAGGAGGCAAATGAGAACAATTTATTCCAAAGCCATAAAGACAACTAAAGCACATAATGTGGAGCACTTAGAACTTGCTCAGACATTTAAGAAAGTAAGAAATTATTTTCCTGCATCCATTCCATCACAAGCAATCATCAATTGTTCTCATTACTAGAGAGGGATGACTCTGGAAGAAAGAGTGAAGCTAAAGATGTTATGCAACTCTGCCTCACTTAAATCCAATTCACACTGGAGTCATGGCATCACTCCATAATGTTATTGGTTCTCTTCAAAAAGAAAGGACAAACAACAAAAATCAAACAGTTCAAAGGGTGAACAGGAAAATGGGGCCATCAGATGAGGCAAATTTGAATGCATTTGTTTCCTCTAAGGAAGCAATAGGAGTAGAAGTCAGATTTCAATAAATTGGCAAGAAAGTAGCTAATAAATAGAGACCTTGGTGAACATAACCTTTCCTAGAAGTTTGGCAGTAAAGGAAAGATGAAAGTTAGAATGGAAGCTAAAAGAGCTACAAGAGTTAAGTGAATACTTTGTAGGTTTGGGAAGACTTCAGTCTATTTATAGAAAATTTTACAGAAAAATAGAAAGCTTCCAGAAGAGATGTCAAGATTCAAGGTCTAAAAGGAATAAAAGGAACAATGGCATCCCAGGGGCTGAGTTTCCATCTATTTATTGCTGGTCACCACTTATTTGCTTATCCTATCTATCACAGAATGGTGAAACAATTTTAACAGCTAGATGGATAATGAATCCAAATAAATTCTTGAGAATACTTATTTCCAGTTTTGCAAAGATAATGGACTCATTTAATTGACAATGTAAACTATTTCTTTACTCTAATCTGGGCAAAATATTGGCTTTTCTGATGGATGAGAGAACATTAAAACCATTTGGAGAGAGTGACAGAAGAAAGAGAGAAAAAGATCAATGGCTTTAATTGTCCTGGATTGTAACTTTAAAAGTTTAAGAATTTCTAAAGCCATTTAAGAATTCTCTGAGGGTTTCTTTTTCTCTTAATTTGCTAGTGATGCCCTACTTAAAAGTATACTTCTATAAGTATTACAGATGCCAACCTTAAGCCGCCCTGTAATTGATTGTATAATTCAATACTTTAACTGACAGCACCACCTACTTAGCCATTAATCCAACTATTTACTGGTTAAATCTATCTTCAGAGAAAAATAGGAACAAAATAAGAATGTAGAAATATCCCAAATGGGACAAACCAAAGAACCTTCTAATTAATATGGATTTTCTATAGAAGTACTTTGCTGTACAGAAGCTAAATTAGAAACCATGATTATTAATTTTTTTAAGCCAAGAAACTTCCCTATAGGAGTAATTGCCTGACTTCAGGATATAAACCATCTTGTAAATTTCCTTCTATCTGAATAAAAAATAGAGTTATACTAGTTCTATGTTAGACATTTATGGAAAGAAAAAAAGCCTTATGAAAAATACAAACTAAGAACTTTCTAGTCATACTAATCATTACTTCTACAATTCATGATTTCATTGGTGTAGGTACTTCCTGCTTTCTGGGTATCACAGCTTTTCCGTGCTTTGGTAAAAAGTCTTCATAAGTTGCTATAACTGAAAAAAAAATCATCACCTAATGACCAGTTCTCTGGCAACACATCTTTCCAAACCAAGCTGATTCTTGGGTGATGACTATTGAGCAACATTTGAATTAAGACAATTAAAAGACAATAAAGACTTTAGACAAGACATAATTAGGAAGGCCATTTGGTTTAATTTCATTTTGTAAATTAAGAAACAGGTTTAAGTAAATAAAACTATTTTTCCAAAGTCACACAAATAATAAGTAGTAGATATCCAATTATTTGTTGATTTATTGAAAATACTAATTTAATCATATTACCCTTGCTTAAGAACCAGTAATATTTTTCCAGTTTATATCAGATCAAATTCCAACCCTTTATTCTAGTATGCAAGGAAATTTATATTTTATTTGGTTTATGTGTTCAGTTTTGCCTTCCATTTCTCTTCAATAAGTGAGTTTGGGGAGGCTAAGAGATAAAAGGAAAACGTCCTGAACTATTCAGTCTGTCCCTAGTCAACTATATAGCTACTTTGTCACTGAAGAAATTGGTTTCCCCATCTACAAACAATGGTTTGCTGAGAATAGATGACAAAGTCACACAAATGATGAATTATCCTATCAAGCCATTCATTTCCCTATTCTCCAGATCTAATATTTTCCCCATCTTTGGATGTTTACTCAAGTTGTTTCCATTCCTAAACCTTTCTTCTCTTCCATTCCACAGCCAAACTTTCTTTCAAATTCTGAATAAAGTCCTACCCTGTCTATAAAGTTTCTTTCACTTCTTTAATCCACTATGATCCAAATCAGTTTAATAAACATTAAGTCCCTATTACATTCCATGCACTTTACTAGGTTCCGACTATACTAACACAAAAACCAACAGTACCTGCCCTTAAGGAATTTATAGCCTAAATGTGTGTGTGTGTGTGTGTGTGTGTGTGTGTGTGTGTGTATACATACATACATACATATATATATAAAACTACAGTTATAAATGATTATAATGCAAGATGATTTGAATAAGAAGAACACATAAAAATGGGGAAGGAGGAGGGTGTTCAGGGAAAGTTTCATTGAGAACTGGCACAGAAAGTAAACCTTAAAGGAAAATAAGGATTCTAAAAGGCAGAAGTAAGGAAAGAGTGAATTCAAGGCATGGGAGATAGTTTGTGTGAAGGTACAGGAGATGGCATATTGAGACCGATATCTGTAGTATTCCAGTTTAGACATAAAGAGTGATATTATAAGCAAATTAGAAGAACAAAAGATAATCTACCTCTCAGATCTGTGGAGAAGGAAGGAATTTGTGGCCAAAGAGGTACTGGAGTACATCATGGAATGCAAAATGGATAATTTTGATTATATTAAGTTAAAAAGTTTGTGTATAAACAAAACCAATGCAGACAAGATTAGTAGAGAAGCAATAAACTGGGGGGGGGGGGAGAGAATGTTACATTCAATGGTTCTGATAAAGGCCTTATTTCTAAAATATATAGAGAATTGACTCAAATTTATAAGAATTCAATCCACTCTCCTATTGATAAATGGTCAAAGGATATGAACCAACAATTTTCAGATGAGGAAACAATTTCTAGTCATATGAAAAGGTGCTTTAAATCATTATTAAATAGAAAAATGCAAATTAAAACAACTCTGAGGTACCACTACATATCTCTCATTGGCTAAGATGACAAGAAAAAATAATGATGAATATTGGAGAGAATGTGGGAAAACTGGGACACTAATATATTATTGGTGGAATTATGAACTGATCCAACCATTCTGAAGAATAATTTGGAATTATGCCCAAAGGACTATAAAACTATACATCTCTTTGATCCAGCAGTCTCTAGTGGAACTGTATCCCAAAGAGAGCTTAATAGAGGGAAAGGGACCCACATGTGCAAAAAATGTTTGTAGCAGCCTTTTTTGCAGTGTCAAGGAATTGGAAACTGAACGGATGCCCATCAATTGGGGAATGGCTGAATAAATTGTAGTATATGAATCTTATGGAATAGTATTGATTTATAAAATAATCTGCAGGAAGATTTCAGAGAAGCCTGGAAAGACTTACATGAACTGATGCTGAGTGAAGTGAATAGAACCAGAAGATCATTGTACAAAGCAACAGCAAGATTATATGGTGATCAATTCTGATGGACATTGCTCTTTTCACCAATGAGATAATTCAGTCCAGTGCCAATGGTCTTGTGATGAAAAGTGCCATCTGTACCCAGAGAGAGAATTCTGGGGACTGAGTGTGGATCACAACACAGTATTTTCACCTTTTTTATTGCTGTTTGCTTGCATTTTGTTCTCTCTCATTTTTTTTCTTTTTTGATCCAATTTTACTTGTGTAACATGATAATTATGGAAATATGTATAGAAGATTTGAATTACTTGTCATCTAAGGTGGGGGGTAAGGGAAGGGAAGGAAAAAATTGAAACACAAGATTTTGCAAGAGTTAATGTTAAAAATTATCTATGCATATATTTTTAAAATAAAAAGCTTTAATAAAAAATACCAAAAATATAAAAAGTATATGAGGGTGGTATCAGTGTGGGAGGAGAGAAGGTACTGGTTGATGTAGTAAACCCGAAAAGACCAAGTAACTGATTTCATTTGGACAATAAGGGGAAAGGAAAGAATACTGGGTAACTTCCTATATAATACCAAAGTTACAAATGTTCGTTGTCTATCCTTTGTTTTCAAAGACCGATGCTATAACACATAAATGATATACTGACGTATGTGAATTAGATTTAAGTAAGGCAGAGTTGCATAAATCATTAATCCCACTCTCCTCCAGAGTCATTAAAGTCCAGTGACAAGGCAAAAGTCAGGATGACTGGCAATGATCTGGCTTGCAGTGAATGACTTTGGCATCTTGGATGTGTTACCAGACTCTAAGTGATCCACATTGCTTGCTTCAGCTGCTTTCATGACCATTGGAACAAATGGTTCTCATCTTTCCATTCCACCAAGAAAAAGTCTTCACATGCTTGAGGTAGGCATCCCACTAACTCACCAATAGGATTAAAATCTACTGACTACTTTCAGTCTGGTTTAACCCATCTGCCAAGATGGTTTACCTGGATGTATGTAGCTGCTCTCAGTGCTGCAACTTTCTGAAGCCACAGATGAGAACTGGGTGACATGTGAAGACCAAAAGTGGGTGAGCAGCCTTAAAAAGGGCTCAACAGGCCCTCTCACCAGAATTACCAATCCAAAGCAGTAACATCCTTAATAGAAAGTTGGAAATGTGGAGATATGGATGATACAAAGAAAATATTCTCTGCTCTCAAGGAGCTAGAGGATTGGAATGGGTGAACAACAAAACATACACAGATAAAAAATGCAAGATCATTTGAGAAGTTGGAAAGTGCTAACAAATGATAGTTTGAGGAAAGGTTTTATATTAGAAATGTCACCTAAACTCATCCTTGAAGGAAGTTATGGATTCTAAAAGGTAGACATGAAGAGAAAGCCCAAAGCCAATTTGTGAAAGAGCCTGAATAAACACATAAAAGTAGAAAGTGAAATGACAAATTTGAGTAACTACTTTGCCAGTTTGGATAGAAAATATAAAGAAGTATTATAATGTGGCGTAAGTTTGGAGGACTGGTAGGACTAAGATTCTGTAGCCTTTTTTATCCTCAGGTTGAAGCATATTCAATATTTTGCATGTAAGAGGATGATGATATATATAAATGAATTTTTTGGTATCCACTGAAGCAGGACCAATAGGCTCTCTGCTTATAATGTCTCCCATTTTATTGGCAGCAAGTTGCTCTTTGTACTTGGAATTGAGAACTCCATTTTTAAAATAAGTCTACAATGCAGGCAGGGCTTCTTTCCCATTGAATCTGAATCAGTGAAATCTTTTTTTTTTTTTTAATAACTTTTTATTCTTCCGGCCAAGATGGCGGAGAGGAGGCACACAGCAGTGCAACCTCCGCATTTTTCTCTCACTATCCATTTCATTTCATGCCTCTGAATTAATGCTCCACTGAAAAAAAAAACCCTACAATTAGTTACCAAGAAAAGCCATCCTTGAGACTCATCAAGAAAGGTCTGTTTTTGCTCGAGGTGGGGACGGGTTTAGATTGGAAGCAGGCTGCGGGCAGACAGGCAGCAGCAGGAACAGCAGGGAAGGCAGCTCAGAGCCGAGGAGAGCGGAGAGGGGGTGGGGCGCAATCACAACCATCTCTGCAGGGAGAGCTTTGCTACAGGATTGGATACTTTGCTCCGGCAGCAAGCCAGCAGCTCAGCAAAGAAGCTAAAAACACCAGGGGTGAAGAATACAACCCCAAACAGCTGGAGTGTCTCAGGACCTGGCCACCCCTCCCCCACAGTGTCTCAGCACGCTCTGGGATCTCAGAGTGCAGGCGCAGCACAGTAGGGCTAGTGCCTCGCTGCTGCCCCTGAAGTCTGTAGAGGAAGCTTGGTAATACCACCCAGCCCCTCTCCCCTCCCAAAGAAAGCAGCCTCGATTCAAGGGTTTTTTCTTCTGTTTCTTTGTCAGTTTGTCTTTGATTATTAGACAGAATGAGCAAGAAATTGAAGAGGACTTTAACCCTTGACAGCTTCTATACAGAAAGAGAGCAGACTCTAAATCCTGAGGAGACTAAAAGCAGACAGTCTCCAGGTGAATCCCCAAAGGAGGAGATCATCTGTTCCTCAGCACAGATGAACCTCATAGAAGAAATTAAAAAGAGTCTCACAAGAGAGCTAGAAGAAAAATGGGAAAAGGAGAGGGAGGCTTGGCAAAAGAGTCTAGAGAAGTCATCCCACTCATTTAAAGAGAGAGTGGATAAAGAAATCAAATCCTTGAAATATAGGATTAGTGAACTGGAAACAGAAAATAGCTCTCTAAAAAACAAAATTGGCGAAATGGAAAAAAATTCCATAGAACAAAAGAACTCAACTGAACAATTAGAAAAAGATTTTTAAAAAGTGAGTGAAGAAAATACTTCACTGAAAATCAGGGTCGAACAATTGAATTGAATGACTCAAGGAGACAAGAAGAATCAGTCAAGCAAATCCAAAAAAAAATCAAACAATGGAAAAGAATGTGAAATACCTTCTGGGGAAGACAACAGACCTGGAAAACAGATCCAGGAGAGACAATCTGAGAACCATCGGACTCCCAGAAAAGCATGATGAAAAAAAGAGCCTGGACACTATTTTCCAGGAAATTATCAAAGAGAACTGCCTAGAAGTCATAGGAACAGAGGAAAAAATAAACATTGAAAGGATTCATCGATCACCCACTGAAAGGGATCCTAAAAGCAAAACACCAAGTTCCTAATGCCAGAACCCTCAGACGAAGAAAAAAATATTGCAAGCGGCTAGAAAAACCCAATTCAAGTATCAAAGTGCCACAATAAGGATCACCCAGGATCTGGCAGCATCCACATTAAAAGATCAAAGGGCCTGGAATATGATATTCCGAAAGGCTAAAGAACTTGGTATGCAACCAAAAATAACTTACCCAGCTAGAATGAGCATCTTTTTCCAGGGAAGAAGATGGACATTCAATGAAGTAAGCGAATTTCACCTATTTTTGATGAAAAAGCCAGAACTTAACAAAAAATTTGATCTACAAATATAGAACTCAAGAGAAATCTAAAAAGGTAAAGATTAATCTTGGGAACTATATTTCGGCTATATAGATGTATAAAGAATACATGTATACCTTGTTCTAGAAACTGATGTGGAAAGGACATTGTACCAGAAAAAGGGTAAAGTGGGGGTAGTACATCTCATGAAGAAGCATAGGAAACCCATTATATCTGAGAGAAAGAATGGAAGGGGGTGAATATAGTGAGTATTTTACTGCTTTCAGAATTGGCTTTAAGAGAAAAATTTTAGACATATTCAATCCATGGTGAAACTTCTCCCACCTCATTGAAAAGTGAGAAGGGAAAAGTGAAAAGGGAAGGATTAAGCTAAGTGGAAGGGAATACGGAAACTGGGAGAGAAAGGGGTAAGATAGGGGTAGGAACTTTAAGGTGGGGAGGGAGAGATACTAAAAAAGGAGGGCTGTGAGAAGCAAGTGATGCTCACAAGCTTAATACTAGGAAGGGGGGGAAGGGGGAAAGACGGGAGAAAAGCATGAACAGCAGTTAACAAGATGGCAAGTAATACAGAATTGGTCATTTTAACCATAAATGTGAACGGGGTAAACTCCTCCATAAAGAGGAAGTGGTTAGCAGAATGGATTAAAAGCCAGAATCTTACAATATGTTGTTTACAGGAAACAACCTGAAGCGGGGAGATACATGCAGGATAAAGGTAAAAAGTTGGAGCAAAATCTACTATGCTTCAGGTGAAATCAAAAAAGCAGGGGTAGCCATCCTGATCTCAGATCAAGCTAAAGCAAAAATTGATCTAATTAAAAGAGATAAGGAAGGGCACTATATCTTGCTAAAGGGTAGAATGAATAATGAAGCACTATCTATATTAAACATATATGCACCAAGTGGTGTAGCATCTAAATTCTTAAAAGAGAAATTAAGAGAGCTGCAAGAAGAAATAGACAGCAAAACTATAATAGTGGGAGATTTCAACCTTGCACTCTCAGAATTAGATAAATCAAACCACAAAATAAATAAGAAAGAAGTCAAAGAGGTAAATAGAATACTAGAAAAATTAGATATGATAGATCTCTGGAGAAAATGTAATGGAGACAGAAAGGAATACACTTCCTTTTCAGCAGTTCATGGAACTTATACAAAAATTGACCATATATTAGGACATTAAAAACCTCAAACTCAAATGCAGTAAGGCAGAAATAGTAAATGCATCCTTTTCAGACCATAATGCAATAAAAATTACATTCAACAAAAAGCCAGGGGAAAGTATACCAAAAAATAATTGGAAACTAAATAATCTCATACTAAAGAATGATTGGGTGAAACAGCAAATTATAGACATAATTAATAACTTCACCCAAGAAAACGATAATAATGAGACATCATACCAAAATGTATGGGATGCAGCCAAAGCGGTAATAAGGGGAAATCTCATATCTCTAGAGGCCTATTTGTATAAAATAGAGAAAGAGAAGGTCAATGAATTGGGCTTGCAACTAAAAATGCTAGAAAAGGAACAAATTAAAAACCCCCAGTCAAACACTAAACTTGAAATTCTAAAAATAAAAGGAGAGATCAATAAAACTGAAAGTAAAAAAAAACTATTGAATTAATTAATAAAACTAAGAGTTGATTCTATGAAAAAACCAACAAAATAGACAAACCCTTAGTAAATCTGATTAAAAAAAGGAAAGAGGAAAATCAAATTGTTAGTCTTAAAAATGAAAAGGGAGAACTCACCACTAAAGAAGAGGAAATTAGAGTAATAATTAGGAGTTACTTTGCCCAACTTTATGCCAATAAATTCGACAACTTAAATGAAATAGAAGAATACCTCCAAAAATATAGCTTGCCTAAACTAACAGAGGAAGAAGTAAATATCCTAAACAGTCCCATCTCAGAAAAAGAAATAGAACAAACTATCAATCAACTCCCTAAGAAAAAATCCCCAGGACCAGATGGATTTACATGTGAATTCTATCAAACATTTAAAGATCAATTAACTCCAATGCTAAATAAACTATTTGAAAAAATAGGGATTGAAGGAGTCCTACCAAACTCCTTTTATGACACAGACATGGTACTGATACCTAACCCAGACAGGCTGAAAACAGAGAAAGAAAATTATAGACCAATTTCTCTAATGAATATTGATGCTAAAATCTTAAATAAAATATTAGCAAAAAGATTACAGAAAATCATCCCCAGGATAATACACTATGACCAAGTAGGATTTATACCAGGAATGCAGAGCTGGTTCAATATTAGGAAAACTATTAGCATAATTGACTATATCAATAACCAAACAAACAAAAACCATATGATCATCTCAATAGATGCAGAAAAAGCATTTGATAAAATCCAACAGCCATTCCTAATAAAAACACTTGAGAGCATAGGAATAAAAGGACTTTTCCTTAAAATAGTCAGGAGTATATACTTAAAACCTTCAGTAAGCATCATATGCAATGGGGAAAAACTGGAACCTTTCCCAGTAAGATTTGGAGTGAAGCCCACTATCACCATTATTATTCAATATTGTATTAGAAACACTAGCCTCTGCAATAAGAGTCGAGAAAGAGATTAAAGGAATTAGAGTAGGCAATGAGGAAACCAAACTATCACTCTTTGCAGATGATATGATGGTATACCTAGAGAACCCCAGAGATTCTACTAAAAAGCTATCAGAAATAATTCATAATTTTAGCAAAGTAGCAGGATACAAAATAAATCCCCATAAATCCTCAGCATTTTTATACATCACCAACAAAATCCAAGAGCAAGAGATACAAAGAGAAATTCCATTCAAAATAACTTGATAGCATAAAATATTTGGGAATCTACCAACCAAAGGAAAGTCAGGAATTATTTGAGCAAAATTACAAAAAAGTTTCCTCACAAATAAAGTCACACTTAAATAATTGGAAAAACATTAAGTGCTCTTGGATAGGCCGAGCGAATATAATAAAGATGACAATACTCCCTAAACTAATCTATTTATTTAGTGCTATACCAATTAGACTTCCAAGAAAATATTTTAATGATCTAGAAAAAAATAACAACAAAATTCATATGGAACAATAAAAAGTCGAGAATCTCAAGGGAATTAGTGAAAAAAAAAATCAAATGAAGGTGGTCTAGCTGTACCTGATCTAAAATTATATTATAAAGCAGCAGTCACCAAAACCATTTGGTATTGGCTAAGAAATAGATTAGTTGATCAGTGAAAAAGGTTAGGTTCACAAGACAGAATAGTCAACTATAGCGATTCTAACTTTTGGGATAAGAATTCATTATTTGATAAAAACTGCTGGGATAATTGGAAATTAGTATGGCAGAAATTAGGCAAGGACCCACACTTAACACCATATACCAAGATAAGATCAAAATGGGTCCATGACCTAGGCATAAAGAACGAGATTATAAATAAATTAGAGAAACACAGGATAGTTTATCTCTCAGACTTGTGGAGGAGAAAGAAATTTGTGACCAAAGATGAACTAGAGACCATTACTAATCACAAAATAGAAAATTTCGATTATATCAAATTAAAAAGCCTTTGTACAAACAGAACTAATGCAAACAAGATTAGAAGGGAAGCAACAAACTGGGAAAACATCTTTACAGTTAAAGGTTCTGATAAAGGCCTCATTTCCAAAATATATAGAGAACTGACCCTAATTTATAAGAAACCAAGCCATTCTCCAATTGATAAATGGTCAAAGGATATGAACAGACAATTTTCAGAGGATGAAATTGAAACTATTACCACTCATATGAAAGAGTGTTCCAAATCATTATTGATCAGAGAAATGCAAATTAAGACAACTCTGAGATACCACTACACACCTGTCAGATTGGCTAAGATGACAGGAAAAAATAATGATGAAAGTTGGAAGGGGTGTGGGAAAACTGGGACATTGATGCATTGTTGGTGGAGTTGTGAACGAACCCAACCATTCTGGAGAGCAATCTGGAATTATGCCCAAAAAGTTATCATCTGTGCATACCCTTTGATCCAGCAGTGCTACTACTGGGCTTATATCCCAAAGAGATACTAAAAAAGGGAAAGGGACCTGTATGTGCCAAAATGTTTGTGGCAGCCCTGTTTGTAGTGGCTAGAAACTGGAAAATGAATGGATGCCCATCAATTGGAGAATGGCTGGGTAAATTGTGGTATATGAATGTTATGGAATATTATTGTTCTGTAAGAAATGACCAGCAGGATGAATACAAAGAGGCTTGGAGAGACCTACATGAACTGATGCTAAGTGAAATGAGCAGAACCAGATCATTATACACTTCGACAATGATATTGTATGAGGATGTATTCTGATGGAAGTGGATTTCTTTGACAAAGAGACCTAACTGAATTTCAGTGGATAAATGATGGACAGAAACAGCTACACCCAAAGAAAGAACACTGGGAAACGAATATGAACTATTTGCATTTTTTGATTTTCTTCTTGAGTTGTTTTTATCTTCTGAATCCAATTCTTCAACAACAACAAGTGTAACAAGAGAACTGTTCAGTTCTGCAAATATATATTGTATCTTGATATACTGCAACATATCTAACATATATAGGACTGCTTGCCATCTTGGGGAGGGGGTGGAAGGAGGGAGGGGAAAAATCGAAACATAGGCGAGTGCAAGGGACAATGTTGTAAAAAATTGCCCTGGCATGGATTCTGTCAATATAAAGTTATTATTAAATAAAATAAAATTTAAAAAAAGAAAAAAATAACTTTTTATTGACAGAACACATGCCAGGGTAATTTTTTACAGCATTATCCCTTGCACTCACTTCTGTTCTGATTTTTCTCCTCCCTCCCTCCACCCCTTCCCCCAGATGGCAAGCAGTCCTTTACATGTTAAATAGGTCACAGTATATTCTAGATACAATATATGTGTACAGAACTGAACAGTTCTCTTGTTGCACAGGGAGAATTGGATTCACAAGGTATAAAAACCCAGGAAGAAAAACAAAAATGCAAGCAGTTTATATTCATTTCCCAGTGTTCTTTCTTTGGGTGTAGCTGCTTCTGTCCATCCTTGATCAACTGAAATTGAATTAGCTCTCTTTATCGAAGAGATCCACTTCCATCAGAATTCATCCTCAAACAGTATCGTTGTTGAAGTATATAATGATCTCCTGGTTCTGCTCATTTCACTTAGTATAAGTTCATGTAAGTCTTGCCAGTCCTCTCTGTATTCATCCTGCTGGTCATTTCTTACAATGCAATAATATTCCATAACATTCATATACCACAATTTACTCAACCATTCCCCAATTGATGGGCATCCATTCATTTTCCAGTTTCTAGCCACTACAAATAGGGCTGCTACAAACATTTTGGCACATACAGTTCCCTTTCCCTTTTTTAGTATTTCTTTGGGATATAAGCCCAATAGAAACACATATATTTCCTGCCATTCTAATATCCCCAGATCATACTTTTCTTTTTCTTGCCCTCCTTCCCTTCTTCCCTAGTATTAAACTTATTGGTCCCACTTGCATCCCACAGCTCTCCCTCTTTAGTATTCCTCCCTTCTCCCTTTGAATTCCTTCCCCTTTCTTGTGCCCTTCCCTTATTACTCTTCTTCCTTTTCCCCTCCCACTTTTTCATGAAGTGAGAGAAGAATCTCTGTAAAACAAATATGTCAATTATTTCCTCTTTGAGCCAACTCTGATGACAGTAGAATTCACACAATGTCCCTTCCCATCTCTAAGTTCCCTCAGATATGATAGGTTTCCTTTGCCTCATCATCGAATGTAGTTTCCCTCTTTTTATCTCCCCTTTTCCCTTTTTCTGACACTATCCCCTTTCCATTACTTCCCTTTTTTATGTTATATCGGTAAAATCAAATTATACATATGGTTTTTATGTATATCCACAACAGAAATACAGTTCTCATGAGTTCCTTTTACCTTTTTCTACTTCTCTTGAGTCCTGTTGTTGGAGATCAAATTTTTTGTTTAAGTCTGGTTTTTTCCTTAGAAACAAATGGAATTCCTCTACTTCATTAAATGTCCATCTTCTTCCATGGAAAAAAATACTCAGCTTAGCTGGGTAGTTTATTCTTGGCTGCATTCCAAGCTCTTTTGCCTTTCAGAATATCTGATTCCAGACCCTTCGATACTTTAATGTTGAGGAAGCCAGATTTTGCATGACCCTTATTGTGGCATTTTGGTATTTGAACTGTTTTTTTCCTGGCTGTTTGTAAAATTTTTTCTTTAGTCTGAAAATTCTGAAGTTTGGCCACAATATTCTTGGAGTTTTTATTTTAGGGTCTTTTTCGGAAGGTATTCGATGAATTCTTTCAACGCCTATTTTACCTTCCGGTTCTGTTACTTCTGGGCAGTTCTCTTTGATGATTTCCTGTAAAATAGTATCTAGGCTCTTTTTTCCATCATAATTTTCAGGAAGTCCAATGATCCTCATGTTATCTCTCCTAGATCAATTTCCCAGGTCTATTGTTTTTCCAAGTAACTATTTGACATTTTTTTCCAATCTTTCATTTTTTTGTTTTTGCTTGACTGACTTGATATCTCAATGAATCAGTCATTTCTATTTGTTCAGTTCTGATTTTTAGTGAGTTATTTTCTTCATTAGCTTTTTTTACTTTCTTTTTGTATATATCCAATTGAGTTGTTTTGCTCTATGAAATTTTTTTCCATTTCACTATGTTTTTTAGGGAGTTATTTTCTTTTTCCAATTCACAAATTCTGTTTCCCTGCACTTCTTGGGAGTTTTTTACCTTTTTCAATTCATATTTCAGTTCTTTTTCCACTTTATCAATTTTTTCTTTTAGTGAGTTATATGCCTTTTCTGTACTCTTACATAGCTTCTCTTTCCTTTCCCCATTTCTCTTCTAGTTCTCTTTTAAGGTTTTTAATAGTCTCCTTTAGGAGAGCCTTTTGTATTGGGGACCAATAATTGTGTGGAGACTGTTTGCTATTAGTCTCTTCAGGGTTGAAAAGCTTTTCTCTTTCTGTATAGAAACTATCAATAGTTCTTTTGATTTTTTACTCATTTTGTTAAAGCCTGTAGGATCTGCCTTCAGAGCCAGGAGGTTACCAGCTTCCTCTGCAGAGTAGTGAAAGGTATATGGATGGGTAGCTGTCCTGCCAGCTGGCTACAAAAAGCAGTGAGGTACTAGAGTGCTCTGGGAAAGAGTTCCCCACCAGGGAGTAACTCAGCCCTGCAGGGCGGAACTAGGAAAGTGCCTGCAAAGAACCTGGCTGTGTGAGATAACGACTGCCCTGGGGCTAAATGCTGAGTAGTGAGAATTTCACTATCCCAAGCCAAACCCTGCCCTGGGGCTGTGGGTATTAGCAGTTGAGCAGTGAAAGGATTTGCAGGGACCAGAAGTGTCTGCCTGGGAAACACAGTCTGCTGGGGAAGTTCTATTGCCCCAGGCCGAGCCCATCACTGTGTGCCAATTAGAGGCTGACCAGGCTGTGTCCCCCTGCCTTGCAGATTTGTAACTCGTCCCTCCCCCCCCCAAAAGCCCTGAACTGCAAGATGTGGCTGCAGGGTTGCATTACTGTTTTCCAGGTTTGAGTGGTTACAGCCAGATCTTGTTATGTTCTAGCGTTTTTTTAAGAGTACCTTCTATTTTAGGCTTTAATTTCTCTGCCAGTTTACTGCTTTGTAGTCAAGGCAGAGCAGTTAGCCTATAGCAGAGTCATCTCTATAACTTTTCTAGCCACAGAGATCACTCCCGCCCCTGGTCTGCTCAGGATGCTACTCTCTCGGCTGCCTGTGGTGGTCTGTTCCTGGCCCCTCAGGACAAACCTTTCCTGGCAATCTTCCAGATTGACTTTGCTGGTAAATTGTAGTGCTTCTAATCTTCATGAGTTTAAGCAGGGAAGAGTTATTTTTGAGGCTGAATTAAATAGTTGGTTATGAGGGAAATGAGAGGAGCTTAGAGATTCATGTGTGCCTTCTCCGCCATCTTGGCTCCACACCCCAAAATCTTCAATTAAAAATGGTTTTACTTTAGATAATGACTGTTAATCTACTATTGAAAAACAGTGTTGTTGTTCATTCTACTATTTAAACTAATAAGTCAAATAATCAAACTTTAGCTTATTGTGGGCAAAATGCAGCTTGCTGGGTTGTTCCATTGTTTACCTGAACAAAAATCTAGTTCAGTGAAGAAAACCTGACTTTGTATATAAACTGATTGTAAATGATGCTTTCACACAATTATTTAATTCCTATTCAATATATGACATAAAACTTTTTTAAAATGAAAGCAGGACAGTAATTTATGCTTGATTAGCTTCTGCCGTTCTTTATTCTCTCCTGGCTAAGAGTTGTAACTAATCATTTAAAGCCAATTGCTAGAAATTCAAGGGTTGAATCATTGGATTGTTATCAATAATGTAAAAAAATTAGGTTCATAATAAAATATAACCATATCTTAGCTAGTAATAATGCCTGAAAAGCCCAGAATCAAAGATTCATTCATTGCTTTTATGACAAAGTATTTATGGATTGATGGTTTTAAGGAGAATAAAAATATCTTATAGGAAATATAATCAAATTTCTAAAACGGAAGTCAAGATGACCAAAATTTTAGGTTTTTAGAAAAAAAAATCCATCTTCAATGTCCTTTATAGTGCCCTTTAACAATAAATAAACTTGTTAAAAGGAATATTCTTAATAGGTTATTTTCTTCCATTTTTAAAAGAAATTCTTATTTTTAAAAATGGAGGAAGAGGCAAGAATAAAAATATTTTATTATGTGTATCTCAGTGATACAGTTGGGATGATCATTTATAAATTAATAAAACATGATCCCTTTTTTCTTTCTCAGTCTCTTTGTCCCTTGATAAATTGCCTACACTATACTAAAGAAGGGATACATTATTAAATGACTCTTATGTCAAATAATTTAGGTTCAGGTTTAATTTTTTTTTCTTACAAGGAAAAAACACTTCTAAAGTGTGATATTTATAGAAAGATAGAAAATATTGTGTTTGAAACACATTAATGTTCAAATGGTAACCCAAAGGACATTGAATATTAACTGTAAGCTAATAAAATTAATCTGCTAAATTTTAAATTCCACTTATAGTAAAATATGCGCCATAAAAATCTTCCTTCTTTATATATACTACTTTCTACTTAAAAACTCCAGTGATTCCCTGTCACCTCTTAGATCAAATGCAAAATCCTCTGTTTGTTATTCAAAGCTCTTCATAATGTTCCGTCTCTTACATTTTAAGTCTTCTTATTCATTTTCTCCTTATCATTACATGTATATTCTGCTACTCATTGACAATGCTCTTTGCACCTATGCTTTATTTTCCAATTCTGGGTATTTTCAATGGCTATCCCTATACCCAGAATGTTTCCTGCCTTCCTTCAAGTTAACTAAAATCCCACCTTCAATAGGAAATATTTCCTAGTCCCTTTAATGTTTGTCACTTTCCATTGTTGATTACCTCTAATTTATCCTTCATGTATTTTATCTGTACAAAGTTATCTGCATGTTATCTCTTCTATTATATTGTGAAGTCCTTGAAGTTAGGAACCATTGTTTAGCCTGACTGTTAGTAGGCTGAATCACTATCTAAATTATAGTGTGTGTGTGTGTGTGTGTGTGTGTGTGTGTGTGTGTGTGTGTATACATATATATATGTGTGGATGTGTATCGATTCTTACTACAGAAAGAAGCAACACATCTCTAACATCAACAAATAAGATGTGCAAAGTGCTCAACAAATTTGAAAGCACTATATAAATGTCAATTTTATAGTTGTTGTTATTGTTGCTATTTTTTAAATCTCTGACACAATCCCTTTCATAGTACATAGCACATAAAGGTTCTATTGAAAAAAAGGACAGAGATAACCAAGCAAGATAGAATATTATGTATTTGTTAAAAGTCTCAGAAACTAAGTTCCATTAGAAAATTAGCCTTTATGGCATTTCTTGTGTATCTAGTCCTTTTAAAAGCTAAAGCCCAATTTAGTCCCCTTTGTGTGCCAATTTAGTATTCAGGAAGATTTCTTAATGTTTATATTTATGATAATGAAAGATATTTCAAAATATACTTGAATGGAATTTGTTAGTATTTTGCTAAAATATAACACTGGTAGTTGAATTTATTTAAATTAAAGCTATGGATTTCTACCTTAATTATTAAAGAAGTTTAGAAGAAGCACTGATCATCCCTGCTTTCTATATTCAAAATTCTTTTAGAACTTTCTGGGAGTTTTATATATGAAATTGATATGGAGGTCTTGAGGAAGTAGATGAAACTCTGGCCTGATGTACACAGGCATTCATATTCTCCTTGGTTCTCTAGACAGAATACTGATCAGCCAGATATACATTGAGAAATCTCAGAGAAAATCACTGGTTAATGGAGAGCTCCTGGTCTTTGGAATGAAACAATCATTTTTCAAAATGACATATGGAAGAATCCATCTGTCACACAAATAAATAATCTTCTCTCAAGATTCTAGCAATTTTTCCTACCATTATCAATATATTGTCTACTCTTCTTTCTGATTTTTTTCCCTGATCTTGTGTTGAATTTATGAGGTGATTTTTTTCCCCATCATGCAATCTAATTAAAGTTTCTTTTAAAAGAGGTAGGAGATGGTTATCTGATCTTTTTGCATCTCTCTCACTATCAGTTCTCCTGGCTTCACTCAGGGACAAGTGTTTTGATACCAGAGACAGAGAAAGTCAATAAGTGACAGCTAGAAATACCCTGTGGCATTGAGCATTACATTAGGTTTTAGAAGCAGAACTATGCAGTGGGAAAACCTAAAGAAATTCAACACTACTTTCATTTCATATGTTCTAGAATATTGAAAACAAAAAGAAGAAAGAAGAGGAAGAAGATGTAAAGGAGGAAGAAGAAGAACACAGTCATTACCAAATTATCAATCTGGAAGAGAACTGGAGGTCATTTAATCCAGCTTTCTGTGTTTATGCAGAGCTACCTACTAAGAAAAGACAATGACTTCCTAAAGTTCTCTACAATTTTTTTTAAAAGAGAGAGAAAGAACAAAGCATGATTCTCTCACTTTCAAGATGAACAAGAGCTCACCTAATCCTAGCAGAAAAATCCCTCCACAGATTTTTGAGATTAGGATATTGTTGCCCTCAATATTCCATTTATGCAACAGAATGAAATAGAGCCCACAGACAATAGTATAAGCTGACTTTAAAGTGTAGTTGAGGTAAAAAAATTAAAAAGGTTTGAAGAAATTCTAGGAATTGCTTCTCTGAAGAATTGGATGGCACAATGGTGAAGATACTTTGTAAATTAAGAGAAAATAATTAAAATTACATTCTTCTTCTCTCAACCCCCAATGTTGTCATGTAAAAGCAGGTAACAAAAGACAAATCATCACACCCCATTTAAAGTAAGTGTCAAGATTCCAAACCAAATATATAGATCAGGTAAGCATACACCTCAGGTGTTTACTATGAAGAAGGCCTTGAATTAAAGGTGCTTCAATTAAAATAGGACAGGAAGTCTGCTCTAACTGGGGAAGGAAGTTGGTCATACCTTGATAAGTTTTTCTAAAGGAAGAGGAAATTGAGAATTTAGGAGAGATTCCTAGGGTTAATAAGAAGGAGTGCAGTTACAAAGAGCTGAGAAAGAATTCATAGCACTAGGCTGTGGTCTCTCCTATTCTCCTGTGATGTTTTCATCTTTACTTCCACCCCAAATCCTTACAAATAAATAAACCAGGGTGTTTGCCTGATAATTGTGATCTTATAAATGAAATATTCTTTCTCCTTTCTTTGGAGTTCCTTTTTTCTTCTTCTTCTTCTTACCTCCAACTTGATCTCAGGTTTTTATTATTTATTTATTTCCTTGTCATACCTCCATCAAAATTTGAGTTAATTTTATATATGATTATTCCATTACCTAATCTGTTCTTCCTTTCTTTCTCTGTCCTTCTCTTCTTCCCGCCTTATTTTTCTTTTTAGTTTGATGTATTTTTATACTGAAATCTGTGTGTTTGCATGTTTGTGTGTGTGTGTGTGTGTATGTGTGTGTGTATGTGTATGTGTATAGAAGATTCTATTTCTATTTAGTTTCCTTTATCAGACTCAGATGGTACTGAGATTCATAAGATACTATGCTTCCCAATTTCCCTATACATGACTATTGCCTCATCTAGACAAATAGAAGTATATGTAGACAGACAGATAGAAATATTCTTCATCTCTTTTACCTCTTTCTTTTTCCTTTCTTCTCAGTATAGACCTCATACTCCCATTATTTTTGTCTTCTAAGACCATTAAAACAAAACTACTTATTCTCTGTCATGTTTAGCCTTCTCTGTGACCTTTAAAAAATACTAAGTGTTCCAAGAAGATATTTCTTTTTTATTCTCCTATTAACATATAGACAATTTATTCCTACACATTCTCAATCAATTAAACAAATATGTGGCCTTTCTCTATTTCTCTTGGTACCTATGTTTCCTTTTCAAAATATCTATTTCATCCTGATCTTTTCATCAGGAATGCTTGGAAAAAATCTCTATTTTATTTAAGTCTCATTTTCCCCTTGTAGAATTTTATTTAGTTTTGTCATTTAGAATATGCTTGGTGATGAGCCTTTATTGTTTGGCTTTTAAAATATCACATTCCAATCAATCTTAGTGGCAACAGCTACTAAATCTTCTGTGATCTTTATTGTTGTTCAATGGAGCATAAAATCCTTCTTTTATTCTACTTGTAGTATCATTTCTTTGACCCAGAAACTCTGACTTCTCATTTTGACTTTCCTGAGAATTTTTATTTGGGAGTTTCTTTTCACAAATGCAGTGAATCCTTTGTCTTTTCACTTTGTCCTCTATTTCTGAGAGTGGTAAGCAGTTTCCTTTTTTAATTTTATTTGAAATGTGGTGCCAGATTTTTTTTTATCATTTTTTTTATTTCAGTATTTATTAGAGTATTTACCTTGACCTATTTTCTAGGGCAATTATTTTTGGTATAATGTTATTTTTTCTTCTGGATTTTTTTTAGCCTTGTGAAATATTTTTCATTGTCTTATAGTCATTATTTATGAATGGCCAATTCTAACTTTTAAAGCATTTATTTCTTGGGTGAAGTTTTTCACAATTTGTTCTAATTATCAAATTTCTTTGACAATAGTTTGGCCCTAGGTTTTTCTTTCTTTTGTTTTCTTATATCTCTTTCTTCATTCCTTTCAGGTAGCCCTACAGTTCTGTCCAGAGTATTTTTTCCTCTAAGATTTTAATTAGACTCATAGGGTTGCTATCTTTTCTTTGGTTTGTACCCTGAGTTTCTCTCAAACTAAGATGTCTCTGCAGGGGATTAAGAGTTTTCGTTAGTTTGATCAACTCATCTGCTTCAGTAGATGATTATACTGCACTAGGGGCAGTTTGTCTTAAATAAATGTTATAGGCAGGACCTGCCTTTTCCTAGTTTGTGGCACAAACTAGGCTCCACAAAAGTATTTGATGATAGAGACAGAGACAGAAACAGAGCAACAGGAATCTTGGAACAGATAATTACCTCTTCAAAGTTTGAGGGAAAGTCAAAGTAAGATCTGCTCCTTCTTCATTTTTTTGTTCAGGTGCCTGTCCTTTAGTGGACACTACAGGATACTCTGTGGCTTCTTTTTCCTAATGTTTCCAGTAGTTACAAAGAGATAAATACAAAAATAAATAAGGGTGGAGAATGAATAATGTCAATGAATGAAGTAGTGAATGGATGGAAAGATGGATAATGTGCAAAGTATTGTGCTAAATATTAGGGATACAAAAAGAAAAATGAGATTTTTTCTCAAAAAATTCACAGAGTAATGGGGGAATATCTCAGTTGTGAAGGAGAGAACACTAATTGTGCTGGTATCTCTAACTTTTCATTACATATACCCTAACATATCAGAAGAGAAAAACAAATAAATCTGAAATGCCATTATATTGCTCTTAAAGTGACAGCAGTACAATGGTAGGGTGTTATTCTAATATGACAATTTGCAAGTATAGCAAATGGCCAAATGACAACTGCAAAATACTTTATTAAGCTTGGTGTGTTTTCTGAAATCAGTTTGAATAGGAAAGAGAGAAAGGAAAAAAAGAAACAGATATGGAAAAAGAAGCAAAGGGGTAATCAGACAGAAATGAAGAAACAACTGGAAGGAGAGATGGTATCAGAGAAATGCATCAATATCAAACAAACTAATAGCCTTTAGGTTTTTCTCCACAGTCCCAAATAACCAGTTTGACAGACTTTCTTTTCTTTGCTTTACAATCATTTATTCTGGGCATCTGTAATCACAGAAAAAACTAGATTTATTTTTTAAACTCCCTTTGTCCACCTGAGCAAATATAAAGGTAGAAAAAAGAAAAAAATGAAGGAGTAAAGACATCAGTAGAAAAAATGGGGCCATTTCTAAACACTATAGTTAATTCTGGGCATAAAGCAAAAAGAAATGAAAGAAACTACTCTGTGTCAGGAAATGGAGTTTCTAGAAAATCAAACTTTCCTATCGATCTCTAGGATGGTGTTTGACCTATTTTTCTTCCTGTTGTTCAATTTCCCAAGGTCTTTTCACTCACACTGGTTTTTTTTTTAAAAATATGGAAAATTTAAACATTCAAAAGCTCAGTTGCTTCTTCTTCACTCAAATGTAGCCATTCATCAAACAAATTAAAAGATAAATTTAAAACATGTTTTGGACAAGTGAACCATGAATATGGAGAATAATCAGTCAAAAGTCATTAATATGAATGAAAAGGATTGAGACTCTCTTACTTCTAGGTCACTGATTCAAAACTGATTTTGATCAATCATGATAAAAATATATTATTACTTGACGGCAACACTGATTTGAGGAGCTAACAAGCAAATTGTGGTCCAGTTCTCATTTAATGTGTGTCCTTATCATAAAGTATACTCTTCCCACAAATTTTATTTGGACACCCTTCACCCCCAGAGAAACCATTTCAACTAAGGAATAGATAGATCATCCTATATGAACATTAAGGAATAAGGAAACTCATTGTCTAGTCCATTTGTAAAGAACTACACAAAATCAGTTTGCCCATTGACAGTTTCCTAAAGCTGTCCTAGTACAATACTCAGACCTAAAATTCAGTAGCCAAGTTATTAATACATATTAAATTTCTTAGGGTTATTTTCACTAACTTTTAAATATAAAGAGCTGTACTATACCGCATTTTACATAATGTGTACCTCTGAAAAATTCTCTGTAAATCAAATTTTGTCAACTGAATCATGTTTTAAATAAACTATAGGACTTTCTCTATATGCATGATGAATTCTTTTGTAAAACAAAGGAAAAAATGTAAGTCATAAGGAAAATAGCCAAAATCAAAACTAGGGCAGTACAAGACAAAGGTAATGAAAGTAGTAACAAAGAGAGTAACAAAGTTGCTGGAGTTCTCCAGCAACAAAGAAAATATTAAGCTTAGCTCAGTTTCAGCTCATTGTTGTCAAAAATAACTAGTTAAAATAGAAACCTAGAAGATCACACACATACACATACACACTCACACACACACTCACACACTCACTCTCTCTCTCTCTCTCTCTCCTCACCAGCAGTGTTTGATGAAATTGTTTCCTGCCACTTAACCCTCAGCACAAAAATTGCTAGCTGAAACTCCAAATCTGTGATTTCAAGGTTATATCCTAATGCTGAAAAAAATTTTTTTACTAATATCTAAAATTCCACAAACAGAGCTTTATCCCGTTAGCTTAATATATTCATACAATGTGACACTTCTAGCAGTAATACTTTCAGCAATCAGTCATCTGTTCATTACTATGAATAAATTGCTAATACTGGGCCAGTTTTCATAGGGAAGAGGGAGGAAGGGCAAGAAGACACTGAGTGCTTTATTGCAAGAATATCAAGGTGCATAGCCCTGAAGTCAGGAGAACCTGAGTTCAAATATGACCTCAGATACACTTTCTAGTTGTGTGACCCTGGGCAAGTCACTTAACCCCAATTGCCTCAGGGGAAAAAAGTATCAATAAATAAACATTTATTAAACACCTATTATTTGACATGCACTAGAAACTATCACTGAGGCAGATATGGGCATGGAACAGGGAGACTGAGAAGAGAAAAATATACTTTGTCAATTTTGTGAAGAATTCCTTTATAAAGAAAATAATTACTATCTAATTAATCTGCTTGCTTAATTTTTACATACTTGCTTTGATTTGGACAGATAGGTTGTGTGTTGGACATAGAGTCAAAAAGACCAGTGTTCAAATCTAGCCTCAGACACTTACTAGCTAGTTGTGTGATCTGTTTGTTGCAGTTTCTTCTTCCATAAAGTGAGGGTAACAATAGCATCTATCTTGTGAGGATCAAATAAGATAATAATTATATAGCATTAATACAATGCCTAGCACATAGTAAGTTCTGATAGATATTTATTATTCTTCTTATTATTATTATCATTGATTTCAATGAAAGAATCTTAAAGTTGTAAGGAACCTTGATGGCTATCTAATCTGATCTATCCATTGCTGAGCAGGAACTCTACCTGCTATATAACCAACAAGTTATTATATATAGCCTTTGCTTAAAGGACTCTATTAAAGGAAAACCCACTACCCCTCAAGGAAATTCATTCTGTGCTTGAATAGATCTAATAATTAGGAGATTTGTCTTTGCCTCAGGCCCTTATTTGCATTTTTGCAATTTCCATACTTCTGGAAGAACTGCAGATTCCTCTTTCTGAGGACAAAGGAAATCAAGTCTTTTCCTACTCTTCCTGTATCACCACAAAATGCCATATAAGCACTTAAATCTTCTCTCTGCCCCCATGTTAAATACTGTAAGTTTCTTTAGTTGACCCAAATATGGCATGAATTTGGAGCTCATCACCAGGTTGGTTGCCCTCCTCTAAATACTCACCAATTTATGTGTTTAGTCTGAGAAGTGGCCTCCAAAACTCTGGTGAAAAAGGTGCAGTTTCGATATGCTGTGCCATTGTTGATACAGCATAAGACAACAGGATCTTTTCTAAACATCATTTCATACTGTTGACTTTGTAGTTCACTAAAACTCTCAAATCTTTTTCAGATGACCTACTGTATCTCTTCAGAGCTCACATTTATTAAATGTCAGAAACAGAATTTGAATTCAGGCCTTCCTGACTCCAGATCAAGAACTACCCCACTCTATTTTACTGACTACCTTTATCTAAGTTGTTGAAAAAATGTTGAAAATGTTGCCTCCCCATTAATCTACTCTGTAGCAGAAGGGGTAGGAATAGATCCTTGTAGTAGCATCCCCTTCCAAATTAATACTAAACCATTCAAAACTACTCTTGGGTAACAACTAATCTGTCTATTTAAGCAGGTGTAAATATCTCTTCCTCGACTGACATCTAAAACATCTGTTCTAGTTTTCCTCATCTCTCAGGCTAGTGATCCTGTCAATAAAGAAAATAAAATTAATCTGGAAAGATGTAATTTTCATAAATCCATACTAACTCCCCCTGAAAACTGTTTCTTTTCCTAGGTATTCACTAACTATACCTTTAATTACATGATTTATATTTTTTCCAGAAACCTGTTATGTTAATATATAGATTAAATATTCAGTTCTTTGCTATGAAAATAGCATTTACTCTTTTCTTTACTCTTCTTCCTATAGTCTCTTCTGTACTCTGTAGTCTTTCAAATATCAGTGATGGTGACGCAGAAATTATATCTGCTAGTATTTTCTTTGTCCTGGGACATAGTTCCTCTGTACCTGGAGACTAGAATTCATCAAGAATAGCTAGTGTTCTCTTATTACTCAATATTACTTCATAGTTATACAACATCACTTACCCTTACCTTTTGAACAAGTCTTTTTAAAAAATATTTTAAATTACTCCCCATTTTTCTCTTTATCAGAATTATTTTTGTGTAATTTCATTTTTAAGAACTTCCTCTCCCTCTTCCATTAGATTCCCCTATAGAATTTTATACACACACCCACTTTCCATCTATTCCTTGATTCTTTTAAAATTCATTTTCTCCAACACTACCAAGCACATCAGACTACACCTGGCTTTACTTTCCCACTCAGTCATGAAGTGATGATGAAAAAGGCACTGTTTCCCAAGAATCCCATTTTTTCTACCCCAATCATCATCTCTTCCTTTTTTTTTTTTTTTTTTTTTAGTAAAAATCAGATTCAGAACAGAATTTCCTCTTTGCTGATTCTTCCATCTTTTGCAGGATGAAACTGTCATTAACACAAGTCAAGAACTCATTAGCTGCTTTGCTTTTGGCAGAGAAAGATCCAGCAGATGTCCAGATAGTTGAAGTCCCTTGTCACTACTGTCTCATACCTCTATGCCAGGCTTGTGATCTGTTTCCCAAATTCCTCGTTGATTTCCTCTTTCAGTCCAGGTGTTCTGTAGTAAAATCTGATGACAATATCATTTCTGATTCCACCTGTTTGTTCCTCATCCAAATGTTCTTCACCATACTTCTTCCCTCTGGTTTCTGGATTTCCTCATGTGAGGATAATTTCTTAATCAGAGCCATAAGCAACCATAACAGCACCTGGAGATTTGGGGAGAGGGTGCAGCACACAATAGCAACAACATAATTGGCAGATGAACAATGGATACAATCATTTCAGAAGATGGGTAGCTCAGGAGGAAAGGCAGGCAAGTGGCAACAAGGGTGCTGTTGTGCTTTTTTAAAGAAATGTGTAAGATGAGGCATGGGAATAATTATTGCCACCAGCTCATATTGACAATCTAGAGACAAATTCCATATATCCCATGGAAATAGCAGCTCTATATTAACATACAGTATTATTCCATCACATTTGCTATTTTTTTAATCAATCCTTTGAAGTTTCATAGGTTGGACTCACTTGAGTATGTCATGGTATAGTGAAAGGATACCTGGCCTTGAAATCTTGAAAACTTAGATTCATGTTCTACTTTTAATATATACATAGACATTGTGTAACTCTCAGTGCTCTGGGCAACTCTATCAAAACTGATATCATCCAACCTGTCATTTTCTCAGGGTTCCAGGTTGGTAATCTAGTAAGTAATCTAGCAAAAATTATATCATTTTGATGAATTTTAGCAGAAAAATGGTCATTTTAAAATTTTTTTAACCTGGGAAATGCCTCCTAAAGAAACCATTCTGAATCAGAATCTAAAACATTAATATTTTTCCCCATATCTTCACTTTACCCTTAAACTTTGCAGATCAGAGACTGGAATCTATAATCATTCAAAATTCAATACTTCATTTCTCTTCTACCACTAATTTGGCACCTACAGAAAACAGTATTGGGGTACATGTTGGAGAGAATAATCTGACTCATTGAATACTATCCTATTTGGATTCTGCCCATGCCCCTTTCAGGATATAAATGCAGTCTGACAACTTATACATAAAGAGCAGGACTTCAGGTCACACACAGACTCCTAAGTGCCTTTGTATTGTTCTTCACTATGTAGTATTGATTCCAGACACTGTTACAGAGTAAAATTGAAAGCTTGTGCTTCCCTAGCATGTCAAACACTCAGAGCTGTCTTTCACATAGGATTTTGCACCAGCAGCCTCAAGAACAGTTCCCTTAAAAGCAAAGTGGGGCCCTCTGAGGCTTGTTTCCTCACTCTGAGAGACTTCAATCAATTAAGTATAGGGAGGGGAGAAGAACCGATCAACATTTTCATCATTTTAATAAGAATATAGAGAGCACTATGACTGAGCAAGATTGGAGTGTGGGGAGGAGAGAAGAAGGGGAAAGAACTGAAAAACTGAAGGAAAAAAAAAACAATGAAAATTTGATTAAAATACCCACTTAGGCCTCTGATTGTACTCTTTCTGTTAGATGTGCACCCTTTTTAGAATAAAAATAGTTTTAATAAGGGACAAAACAAAACATTGTTGCAATTGGATTGGTGTCTTCAAAAGTACCTGGATGTGACACATACAGATGAACAAGCTATCTGACCCAATGACCCTATTACATTTTAATTTTGTTTGGCACTCATTGGTAAGGATGTTCTTTCTATACTGTAAAAGTATAGCTTCAAATTTGGGCCTGTAATTTTTATATATGAGATTATAACTAATATACAAAAATCACTTCTGCCAAAAGGTATAGCGTGTTTTGCTATATGTAGGTGTAGAATTTTTAGGAGGAGTGTTTTAATTTTTTTGTGTTGTTTTTGTTGTCATTTTCAATTTATACATAAGCCATGGGGGCAGAAAAGGTAAACCAGTAAGTAAAACTTCCTGGAATTACAAGTGACCTTGAGGTTTCTCTTTCTAACCTGAGAGAACTACAGAAAGCAAAAGAGCACAATAAATGATTGAAAGAAAAGTAATGCAGGTGTTTAAAATGCTATCTATTTTTAATCGTGTAGGATGTTAGAAACCAAGGAAGGAAGAGCAGGTTTAAAAATAATCACCAGGAATTTAAATAGAACCATATTTCAAGAAGCTCAAAAATGTTAAAAACCTCTTCACAACATCTTGAGAACTACTGAATAGGCAGATTTTGCTGTTCTATTTAAAACAGAGGTGTGTAAAACCAGGGTCAGAGGATGAGATGAAGAAAGAGTAATGAAGGTCATTCCTAGGTCCTGTAAGACCTAAAACCAGCCCTAAGTCACTCTTACCTTACTTAATAGGACTGGATATTAACCAGATCATGCCTTTCTTTTTCCAGCTATTCTCACCAATCCACTCCCATTTATTTCTCATTTCATGTACATGTCAATTTTACTTTTTGAATGTGACGGTCACAGAATCACAAATAATTTATCCAAGATCCATGAGAGGAAGTTAAATTTATTCTAGCCTATATATTATACTATATTTTGTTAGAAATATAAACCCAAACTCTATAATCTTTCAGGTCCCATCAAATCCAGAGTGGGACTGAAAACATATGGTCTACTATGATAGACTAAGAAAAGGTAGCTATGACAATGCAGACTGAGCTAGGAAACAGGAATACTTCTGTCCATATCCTGTTTCTGATACATACTGTGTAATTATAAGCAAATTAGTTAACCTATCAGTAAGACCCTAAATTATAAATTATAAAGGATTAGTCAGTCTATACAGGTGAATATCATTTCCACATTGGGAATTCCCTAAATCATAGGTCTAGAACATTTTTTTAAAATATATACATATAAATATGTACCTAATATCATTAAAGCCCAAACCTTATTGATAAACTATCCTGCAATTGGACCTCTTGAGTATTTGGTTTTTTTGGTTGTTGTTGTTAGTCCTAGGATGGAGCAACTATATTCTAAGACTCATAGTATTAGAGTAAGATTCCAGTAAATTTCAAAGAACCTTTTTGTCACTGTGAAAAGATGGAAAGAGAGGGAGGTAAGGTTTTCTCCATATAACAGAGGCAATCTGGGAGTTACCATCTCCTCTGTCAGTCTAGAATGACCTCTGAATCTTTTCATTAAAACTATAATTGGGAAGGAAAACAAATGCATTTATGTTGAAAAAAATAATGAGCATATGACTGAGTCCATTATCTGAGTCACTATTTGTTGATGTCCGCATTCAACTACTGTATGTAATTACCCATTATGTCTTGAATGAAAAATTGCTGTTCTCTGCAGTTAGACACATCCCATATCCAAATATTTTAATAACTTTAAAAGGATGGGCAATCTTTTTGAATATTCAGTAGGAGATGGAGAATTTATAGATATGTAGATCCCTCACTTCTATAATTCTGTGATTACTAATATTCACGTAAGATGACAGATAGATAGATATGAATAGAGACAGAAAGAGAAAAAGATGTAACTTCTGACCCAAAGCCTTTTTAACTGGAGGTAATCATTAGAATTTGTTGAGCAAAGCAGTAGCTTTAGGAATATCCATTTGGTGACTTTGTCAGGAATAGGTTAGAGAAGAAAGAGAATGAATGATACAAATACAATTGCATATTACAGTAAGATACAAAGACCTGAATTAGAGTTTTGGCTTCTGAGCAGAGAAAAGAGAAAGAAATTGTAATATTAACAAGGCTTGCCAATCAATTGATTGAGAGGGATTAAAGAGGAGAAAGAACTGAGATTGGCTTTTAAGGGGTAAAACTGTGGGCCTGGAACAGAAATAAGACAGGTAAATACTCTGTACTTATTTGCGTACATGTTTTCCCTTACTTTCCTCCCACCACAGTAGAATGTGAACTACTTTAGAGCAGAAATTATTTCAGTTATTCTTTATTACCAAAATTTCTAATGTAGAAGCTAGTATATAGTAAATGTTTAATCAGCGATGGTTAAATTTAATTGACTGATTTGACCATGTCTTACAAAATGCTAAATCTTGCTGGGAGGATCAGATGGGAATGTGTGTAAAGCTCTCCCTCAATTTGTCATGCATTCTAGTAACACAGCTCTCTAATCTGACACACTGAGAGCTATATGAGACACTTGGCCAAAACATGAGGGAACATGCTGTCCAAATATTCCTAAGTGTCCACAGCACGTTGAACTTTTTGAACAGGAATGGAGGAAACAGTATTGGCATTCTCCATGTTGGCCTGGACCACACTTGAAGCAGTGTACAACAAATACAAAAACGACCTCAGGCCTGTGAGTGTGTGTGTGTGTGTGTGTGTGTGTGTGTGTGTGCATAGGCGTTTGTTTTGCTGCATAAGTTCCATGTCCTGATTTTTATAGCCCAGCTACAGTACTTACTTTTTAAAGGTCAAGATTTACATGTTTATTTTGACTGGTACCCGGCCTAATCCAGAAAAAAAAAAGTTACAAATAAATGAATAGCTTACAAGTGAAATATACAGCTCATTTTAGGAAATCTCACAACAGAGAACTGTTTTATTGCATTAAAAAAAAAAAAGTTAACATTTGGGTTCAGTTCAGGGCGGCAAGAGGGCCAAGAACCAAGTCCCACAGCAGAACATCTGGTTGGCGAACACAATGGAACACAGCACCTGCAAACATGCCACGTGTTTGCCTTGTAACTATTTGTCCATTATCCACATGAAAATATGTTTTTTAGGTTGAAAAGAGCTCCTCTATGCCAAGAAAGTCCAGTGTGATAAGGCTGCTTGTTTTTCTTGGAACATTCCCCATCCCAGGATGGGCTTTCCTATGCCAGGTCACACCTCTGAGGCTTTTCTCTGCTCCCCTCTGAGTTTCTTACAAGTTTAAAACTAGATCCTGGGAAGGAGCCACAAGTTTAGGGACAGCAAGTGTGGGTTGGGATGGGTAAAAGATTTCAGATTATAGTGACGATATTATTTATTCCTCTGAGCTATTTTCTGGCTGGGCTTTTCACTTCTGAGGCTCTGGAAAGGTTTCCAAGTATCAGAGACACCACTAAAATCAATCCTTTTAAACACCCATACTTATAGGAAAGTTTATTACAGTTGCACAAAGTGTTAAAAGGGAAAAGCATGGTGAGGAGCATTCTAGAGGTGGTAATAAAGACCATAAAATGGGGGTGGGATTTTCTGTTCTGAAAGGAGACAGCACTGTCTGAAAAAACCAATACTAGTATTGAAGTCTCACAACCTAGGTTCAGAGTAGAACTCTGCTATTTATTATTTTTATTGACCTGTTTGACCATAAACAAATAATTCAGAAACTAGAGCTAAAAAGAACCTTTAGGGTTACCCAGTTTAATACCTCACTGTACATCTAGCGGCAGAGGGGCCCTAATGTGGTCTCTTATTAGTACATTAGTTACCAAAGATTAATCAGGGATTTTAATCCAGTTTGTAAACCCCCATTTCCACTTAGACTCTGACGATTGAGCCAGAATAAACCACCTGATGCCATATTAAAGCAAAGAACATTTAATTAAATTAAAAGCAAATAACAAGGAATTAAATCAAGCAATGAACATGCTGATCACACTTTCCCCCAAGCAACCATCTTTCCCTGTATGGAGATGGTCCTATGTAAGAAAGCTGATCTCAGCTCTCTTTTAGAGATATTGTGGGTTTATCTTATGGCATCCACTGCATACTGAGGGCAGAATTCATCACAGGATGGTAGATGAGTGACTACAATAGTAGAACTGGGAATGCTGAGTCTCTCAATGGGGCACTACAGGCTAAAAGCATTCAAGATAGTGTCAACACAGAAACTAGGGATTGCCATAGTATTTGCTATTGTTTCCCCTTTGGCATGGGAATATTGAAATTACAGGGCGTCTTAAGGTTGCTACTCCATAGTAGTGGACAACTATCTGGACAAGATTAGAGTCAGGTTCTATATGCTACTTCATCCGGTATCAGTTTTAAGTGTCTACTATGTGTCAGGCACTGTGCTAAGTATTGAGAACACAAAGACAGCTAAAAATCATCTGTGTGTCTTCAAAGAACCTATCTTCAGGTAAAATGGGACTAGATTCTTTATCTTCATGCTGCTTATCTAAAAGGGAGAAAATCCTTTTGTTTTGCTAATTTCTGTCCCCAAAATTTTCTGAAACATTTTTCTTTCAAACATAAAGTACTTCAATTCTTCATACAACATTTCTGGTTTAGGTAATTAAAAACATTCTTAGAAGTATCATCCTAAAACTTTCTCAATGAAGCATTATCAAAGTGTGGAAATCTCCTCAAATATGTCCAGATGAGAAAACAAAAGATCAGAAAACAAAAAATTCTAGTCCAAGGTAATATTGGTAGTTAGATGGCAGCAGACCTTCCGATTTCAAATCCAGAATTCTTTTTCCATGTTGTTTCTCTGAAGGCTTTACATTTCTAATCTGTAAAACAAGGAGTGCTAAATAACCAAAATACCTTTGTTTCTAATCTTATCAATAGCAATTGAATTAGCAACTTGTCCTTTAAATGGTGATCTCATCTTTGATAATTACATTTCCCCTTCACAGGATCCTGAGGTGCTGGCACCTACAGTGGTCTAAAAATTAAGAATAGAACCAGTAGAACATTGTATACAATAATAGCTAATACTGTACAATTATTAACTGAGAACAACTTAGCTGCTTTGATCAAGACAATAATCAAAGAAATTTCCAAAGGACCCATGATGAAAATTGCTATCTATCTCTAGAGAGAGAACTAATGAACTCTGAGTGCCGATTAAAGGATACTTTTTTCATTTATTTTTCTTGTATTTTTGTGTGTTTTCTTTTGCTGGATAGCTAATATGAAAATATGTTTTGCATATTTCAGATGTATAAGTGATATCCATGTTGCTTGCCTTCTCAAAAAAATGAGGAAGGGAAAAGAGGGAGGCACAAAATATGGAACTCAACAAATTTTAAATGAATATTAAAACATTTTTAAAATATAATGAAAAATGTTTAATGAAATCAATAAAATAAAATTTTTAATTTTCAAAACAATCTTCAAGAAAGTCCACCACCAACCAACAAAAATTTAAAAGACAAGCTGAAATCCAGAACCAAGAAAAGAAAGAAGAGTTGACAAAATATTCAAAGGTGACCATAAGAGCCTGAACTGAGATTTTGTCTAATATTTACTTGTACCAGGGGGAATGGTATTATGGAGAGACTATTGAGCTTCATATCAAAAGATTTGATTTGGGATTTTGTCTCTCCTATTTAGTAACTGGGTGATGATATTGGGCAAGTCACAATCTGTCAATCTCAGCTATCTTATCTGTAAAATTCTGTCTACCTTTTCCCTTAAATATTGTTAGTCTAGGAGATATGATCATATTCAAGCTAACTTCTGATCACTATTTTATTACTGGGGAATAAGTGGGAATGGAAGGAGAATTCCAAGTGCTATCCTTGGCTTGAGCTGTTTCCTACTGAATGCCAGTTCCATAATAAACACACACAGCACTTCATTAAGAAAATCTGTTTATATAAATTGATAATAAAACAGAAATGAGAGAAGATATATATAGGAAATATATATGCACACACAGGAAATAAATATGTACACATATATATAAATGTATATGTCTGTATCTGTGTATGTATACATATACACATATCAGCCAATAATGGAGTTCTGCCATTAGGAGTGGGTTAACTCAGCTCATCTAAGAAGAGGAGGAGGAAGAGGAGAAAAAAAAGAGGAGGGACATTTTTTACCTAATAGAAAGTTCTTTGGGGCAGATTGTTGATGCAGTGGATACAGCATCAGCCCTAGAAGTCAGGAAGACCTGAATTCATATCTGTCTTCAGATACTGTATGACTCTGGCCAAGTCACTTAACCCCAATTGGAAAGAAAAGAAAAAGGAAAAGGAAAGAAAAGAGAAAAAAGACAAAATCCTGTTCCACCCATACTACGCCATTAAAGATCCCCTAAGCCTAATCCTACTCCTCCTTGTGCTTCTTATTCTAGTCCTATTCTCACCAGACTTATTAGGAGACGCAGACAACTTTTCACCAGCCAATCCCCTAAACACTCTTCCTCACATCAAACCAGAATGATACTTTCTATTTGTATACGCCATCCTCTGAAAGAGTTCAAAATCTCTAGGGTAGCAAGCTGTACTTAGGGACATGATGAAAACTGGACTGGAAATTCTATAGGTAGACAGTGTATTAACAAAAATTTAATTAGTGTTTTACTTGTGCACTGTGGTAGGGGTTGGATATATGAATAAAAATGAAAATAGTTCCTCTCCTCAAATAAACATTCTGAAGCGAGATAATATGGTTGACTGGTTGTTCTTTGTGCTTGAAGAAGACCAAAATGATATCATTATGAAAAGGTCAAGGTAAGTGTATTTAACCGAGACTGATCAGACCAATATGAGCTTGAAGGTAGGGCACAAACAGTGCATATGAAGATCTAGAGTGGAGATGCTCTAAATGTGTTTTTCTTTTGAGCTATACTGCAATTCTGTTTCGCTCCTATCGCACAAGCCTAGAAGATACCAAAATTCCTGGGCAGTTCTCTGCTAAGAATCTATGCTGATCCATTGTCATACAGAATTACAAACTTGTCCTCTGCATTAATGATGAAGAGCTCCAAGTCTTCATAATTTTTTTTCTTTGAGCTCATCAGGATTCATCATGGTGGAAGTATATGCACTGATAATGGTAGTATGGCATTCTCCTGCAAGTGGCAATTGCATTGGCGTGGGCCAGTTGTTCACTCCTTTTGGGAAGCATACAAGCTTGTTAACAAATTGATTTAAGTTGTAAAACTTACATCAGCTTCACATTGCTCCCTGTCACTAACCCATAAAAATGCGCATCTAGCATTTGCCTTCAATTGTCAGCCTTGTTTCACTCAGGGCTGCTCCTAGATATACTTGCTGAAATAGCTTGCAACAAGAGCTGTTTGTCCTTCAGGTCTGCTAGATTTCATGTTGGCCAGAAGTGTGCACACATTTGGACCAATAGTGAGTGGAATCATCTTTGTAAAACTTTTTGCGTATTTCAACCACAGAGTAGGATCCCTACCACCTATGATAAGCAAGCCAGGGTTGGGTGAAATAGACAATTTTTAGGGCATTTTTTTCTAGCACCTTCATCATACCAGGAGGTAGGAATTTTAAAAAGCTGCTTGGATACCCAGGAAGCTACTGAATTCCACTGCTGCTTGAGTCCAGTATGATGACCCTGAGCTGAGCCTCCTGTAAGCAGGGTTGTTACTACAGTTTCCAATGCATCCACACCTGCTGCTTCATCACTTCCCTATAACTTTGAGATAGGTAAAAATGGTAAAATGGTATAAGTGATATCTTTTTGTTCCTGGAGGCAATCAGGGTTAAGTGACTTATCCAGGGTTGCATAACTTATAAGTAATATTTTTTTACTCAAGCATAAATTGAATTTAAGTGAGACAGAATTGTGTAAAATCATCAGTCTCATTCTTTGCAAGTGACAGAAGTCCAGTGGCAAAACAAAAGTCAAGTTAACTGGCAATGGTTGACATTGGTGTCTACAATCAATCTGATCCAGCTCTAAATGCTTCCCAGAACTTGTTTCAGTCATCTTCCTGATTATCACAACAAATTGGTCTCATCCATTTCACCAGGGGAGATTTCACATATTTGGAGTAGATGCTTCCCAAACTCACCAACGAGTTTGAGGTCTCTCAATCATCCTCAACCTCATTTAGTCCTTTTGCCAAAATGGTTTTCTGGGGTGTAGTCACTACACATGCTACAGCTTCTCGAAGATACAGGTGGTTAGCTGGTAGGTAGACAAATGTCTTCCTTGGATACCCACATACCCCAAGGAGGCATTATAGAAGTAACTAGGTATATCTAAGAAATATACAAAATAAAAGGGATGTTGTCTGAAAAAGGAAAGCCTTACTAACTGGGAAGAAGAGAAGAGGTGTCTTACAATAGGCAGAATTTGAGCTGTCTTGAAAAAAATCCAAGGAAACCAAGAAGTAGAGATGTAGAGGCAGAATATTTTAGGCATGGGAATGATCAAGGCAAAGGAGGTAAAGTATGATGTTTGAGTAACTAAAATCAGCTAAATATAGCTGTGTCATAAAGTATATGGAAAGAAATTAAATTTAAGAAGACTGAAAAATCAATGAGTCCAAATAATAATAAACTTTAAATACTAAGAATTTATATTTCATCTTTGATATAATAAAGAGATACTGGAGTTCATTGTGGAAAAAAAAACTTTGGAGAATAGGATTGACATGCTTAGACCCACACTTTAGAAAAATCATTTTCTGACAAATGCTGGAGGGGATGTGAGAGGAAACAGGTACACTAATGTACCATTGGCCAAACTATGAACTAGTCCAACCATTTAAAAGAACAATTTAGAATTATGCCCAAAATAACTATATAACTGAGCATAGCATTTAACCCAGCAATAATACTGGGTATTAGTAGTACTTCTACATATATATCCCAAAGAAAAAGGAAAATAATCCATGTGTACAAAAATATTTATAGCAACTCTTTCTAGTGGCAAAGAATTGGAAACTGGAGGGATGGTTGAACAAGTTGTGATGTGTGTGTGTGTGTGTGGGGAGAGAGAGAGAGAGAGAGAGAGAGAGAGAGAGAGAGATTGATTATTATTTTTAAAGCTATCATCCTAAAAGATGTGATGATAAAGAAGATGAAATCTGAAAAGACTCATGAACTGATAAAAAGTGAACAGAACAAGGAGAACAATGTACAAAGCAATAGCAATATTGTAATTATGCTCAACCATGAAAGACTTCACTTTTCTGAGGGAGACAATCATTAAAGACCATTCCAAATGTCTCATGTTGAAAAATAGTGTGCCTCTAGATAGAAAATTGACAGGATGAAGATTGAAGCAATTTTTTCTATTTTGTTTGCTTCTTTTTTTTTCACATGGTTAATGTGAAAATATGTTTTGCATAATTTCCTATGTATAATATCTACTAGGAATTTGGAACCAAGAATAAAAATTAACCAATGAAAAAAAAGAAACAAAAAATTGTTTTTGTAGCAGAGTGAAGAATGGAAGGATTAAGGAGAGACTTGAAGCAAGGAAATGAGTCACGATGTTATTATAATAGTCAAAGCAAGAGGTTGTAAAGGCCTGAACTAGGATTCTGGCATTGTGAATGATAAGAAATCATAGATTTTTCTATTTTCTCATCTATGTATGTGGGATTTAACTCATCAGAAAAAATAATAAATTCCAATAAAACTTCTCCTATTGTCACAATCATTAGTAAGTAACCTTGCTTTTCCCACTCTCTTCATTCTTACTCTAGATTAACTGTTGGTAAAAATGATTTCCTTTACAAGTTATTTTCTTTTTTAGCACTTGGATATGCTTGTTTGTGGTTCCACAGCAAGCAGTGACTATTACTAAGGGCCCTAATTGCCTATTGCCAGGCATCTTCTAAGCCGCAGGCCATTGGCAGAACATTGTTGATGCTCATTTGGGGTATTTCAGAGTAAAGAGAGAAATAGATCAATTTGGTTTAATTAAATCCACATACAGAATTTTACCCTTCTTGCAAATGACTAACACAAAAACAAACCTACAAGGAACAATTTGATATTTTAGGCAGTGTTTATTATAAAGGAAATAGTACTCAAGTTTTCCTTTTCTGGCGCTTTATTCCTCAACTTATGAGTAGAGACATCCAGCTTGGAATTATTCCTTTCCCTTCCCTTTTTCTTTTTTCTATCCTATTTTTCTTTTCCCTTCTTTATAATGTACTTTCATATCTTCTCTGAGATTAGTCTAGGATCAGGGTTTTTAACTTTTTTGTTAATGGTTATAAATCTTTTGGGCAGTCTGGTAAGGACTGCAGAGCTTTTCTTGAAATAACATTTAAATGGGTAAAATAAAATGCATAGAATTTTAAAGGCAACCGTTTATATTGAAATACAGGTGAGCATTAATAAGTGTATTTGATTAAGATAGGCTATCTGATTTTAGTAACATACCATAGTGAAATTATTCAATGAGTAGTACCATATGCTTTATGCAATCTTGTATCATCTTATAATTAAGAAATGAATATGATTAGCATTCCATGTGTAACAGCTGCAGATGTCCCAACAAATTTGCAATAAAATAATTTTTAACTTTGTTTTCAACTTTGGATTTCATGTTCTGGCTGAATTTCTTACTCCCTGTGTGGCCTTAGGCAAGTCAGTTGAACCTCCCTGTATCTTAATAAGTCAACCCAGCTGGAAAATTGAGTAAGAAGTAAGAACGTCACAGTAAACCAGATGCTGTACTGAGCTCTTTTCTTATTAAATAAATGGGGGTGGCTAGGGATAAAGATACTTGGAAAGTTGTTTTTAATATTGAAGAACAATGCTAAGAATTAGAGCTTACTCTTTTTATTCTAAATTTCTTCCCATTTGGGTGGCGGGAACATCTCATGAGGCTCACCTGGCCACAATTCTGCTAGCAAATGATGAAATGATCAGGTCAGACCTCAGTTGTACTTTTTTGTGTTCATTCATGAAGCTGCATCAAGTATATTGACATTAAACTAGGCATAATTTGCCTTTGAAAGAGCTTAACTGTTTAAAAGTAAACCTAGTCTATTTCAGGCTGGACTTCTGGGAAACAGTGTCAGAATTCATGGAGATGTCTTTCAGTAATTTGATCATAAACCTTGGCTCTGTGAGTCCACTTAAGTAAATAGAGCACTCCCAACTATAGGACTTTACCTATCAAGAAGAATCACTAAGAATGCAATAGATATCCTAAATAATAACAAAATAATATTTTAGAAAGCAAGGAAAATAAAGCATCATTTGTTTGGACAAAGTGGTATCCATAATCCTTGCTACCAGGACAAGGCTAGTGGGTCATTTGAACTTAGAAGTTCTGAGCTATAGAAGATCTAAATGCAATCAGTTGTTCAAAAGATGCTAGTGAGAAGAGTAATGATGATTGTGAGAAGAGTAATGATGATTTTGACATTTAGTTTGGTAATACAGAGAGCTATTTTTGCTATGATTCCCATATCAGTAAATAGTCATTTCTTATCTCTTAAGATAGATGATCAGTAGTTTATATGTAATATGTTCCAATGAAATCACCAGCACTATTAAGAATTGTCTCCTTCAAACCCTGTAGGGCATAAGATTTCACATATTCAGCTGCTGTCCCCCAGGGACTTAATAAATCTTAAAAATATCTGCATGGCTCTTCATTATTCCATTTTGTTTTGCCTGAAAATATTCATATTTCTGTAAACTACAAAAATGTGGTTCTTTTCTTAAGCTAGATAACAGGATGGAGAAGGGATAGAAAATACATGAATGAATTTTCTTGGATGAGAAAGACCAAAAGTCTAAATTTCATGTGGAAGCTTATTTTCCACATGAATTCCAAACATTCTCTATTATTTCTTCTGATCTTCAGGGATAGTTTCTGCCTTCCTCCCTCTCTGGGAGAATTCTCAACAAAAACACCTTTATTGATATTCAAAACCTGTCCCCTTGGTAAGGAAGTTCACCTTTGACAAGAACTCTACTATATCCCTGGCCTAGGGAGATTAGAAATGTCAGTGTATTGATTCAGAAGATTATTCAGACTACAAGTCTAAGGCTTTAGAGTATTTCTAGTCACTTCTCTAAAACCTGTATTCCTTCTTCCTCAAGGATTTCTGTTTAGAGATACTTAAGGTGTTGACTCTTTTCTTGTTTGGTATCTAAGATTTCTATTTTTATATGTAGTTCATTAAGTTGAAAAAGGAACGGCTGCTGTTTCAATCATGAATCTAACTTTTTGGCTGCTGAACTCTAAAATGCAATTAGCTAAATTCTGATTCTTTTTTTTTCCCCTGTCTTCAAGCCAGGAAAAGAGAAGCCCAGTACTCCAATATAAACCCTCAAAAAGGCAGTTATATTCTAGTCAATTATGAAAATAATAAACTTCCGTGACAGATAAAGCAAGATACTCATGTATTGCGTTCAACAAACCCACTACATCATTTTTCTCCCTCAAAATCTTTAGACTCGGTTAGGAGGGATAAATTGCCACATTATTCATTCAAATAATTCCAAATAGAACTCTTCTAGGGCAGCTCCTTACTCCCAGGGTCCGCTAGAGATGCCATCTCCTAATTTTTAAGAAATCAGTACTCAGATTGACTTACCCAATTTCCCTCTCCCTGTTTGATGTGCCTTGCTTAGCACCAAAAAAGATTTCTTTTTTTAGACTTTATATTAAGAAATTCATCTTTTTGAAAATATTCTTTAGTCAGAATCTTCTATAAAGATAGTGATATGTTTTGAGGTTTAGCACTAAATTATGTAATTGAGGTTCAGGCACCAAATGATAAGATTTAGGAAAGCAATTGACATCAGATGTTGAGATTTAGTCCAAAATGTTAGGGTTCAGTCCTGTGAAGAATTCACAAGGGTCATTCTCTTTGACAAAATAGGTTTATTTAGGAAAAGAGGTTTCAGACAAGATGAAGAGATACAATAGACACTAGGAATGGTAAATATTATAAACAGATTTGGGAGAGCATATAGTTAGCAAAAAAGGGGATTTTAACACTTAACAGAAAGGACAAGTTCCCTAGTGGAACTCCCAATTAACCAGGAGGTTAGAGCATGCTCTTAAATGGCAGGCTAAATATAAAGAGGGTGGGACTATAAGGTTGAACAGATCCCCATAAGTGCCCTTCCCTGCTTGCCTCAGGGAGTAATCTTATCAGTATTTCAGGCTTTCCATGCCAGCTCCACCTACTCATCAATAGGAGACACCTTTTAAAGATCATTAAAAGAACCCTAGATTTAAAGTACAAAAACCTGGAGTAAATAAACTTCCTTCTTACTAGCTTGTGGCTCTGAAAAGATCTTTAAATCAGGACATTGGATTGCATGATCTCCAAAACCCTTTCCAATTCTAAATCTTATAAATCAATGATTTACTACATTCAAAAAGCTAAAGTTGGACCGTCTCTACAAAGCAGGCCGAGTAAATTGTTAGGCTGTCTGGCTATCTGATTGTTTGCAGTGGTAGCAGAATGCAGCTGTTTCCTCCAACTCTTCTTCTTCCCAGCTAAACGCCTTCTTAGTCTTTTTATTCTGTACTTGGCTGAACAATGACTTCAGCTCTGCTGATGTTCTTTCTCTCTTGGTCCAACAAGAGGTGGACTTAAGGTCAGATTTATCAGCATAAAATGAAATGAAGTTTGAAATTATCTGGCAGAGTCAGATCAAAGATGATTTTGCCTTTAGAATGACAGCCTGAATTAGCAGCAGGCATACCAGTGTGAACGTGATGTTGACTGAATTACCTGGGTAATTGCAACTGTGATGATTTGGCTTTGGACATGGAAAACTAAAGCTTTTCTGGCAAGGTCTGTTGTATTACCAGCTGGGTACATTTCCCTGAGAGTACAGGCATGGGCTTCACAAACTCACTTTTTCCATGCCTTCCCTTAATGCTGACCACATTAAAAACAATTGGACAATGAATCAAGGAACACCAGAGAACTCAATATATGCTGATAGATAGGGACAGATGTCAGTGGTGAGGAAGCTATGTAGTTTTTTTTTTTTTTTTTTTTTTTAGAAAAAGACTGCTGTGGAAGCACAGAATCAATTATCACTTAAAACTATGTTTCTCCTTAAACCCACCCCTCTTCCAAACTCTCTTGTTACCAGTAGAGTGGACTGCCATCATTTCAATCATCCAGATTCACAATTTTAGTGTTATTTTCCTTTTCTTATTCTGTATCCAATCAGTTGCAAACCTTTATCATTTCTATATCCGAAACATGTCTGTGTCTCCTCTCCATGGTCTCAGCTTGATTGAGGTTCTTGATTGAGGGTCTCCTTGCCTTTTACATGAATTACTGTAATACCCTCCTATTTGATCTTCCTACCTTAAGCTTCTCTCTACTCCAATCTGTTCTCTTTATTCAGCAAACTCCACTGGTTCCTTATTGCCACAAAATTAAACTTTAAATGAGGTCATTTAACATCTCCTTCTGAATCTAACACCATCCTATTTCTTGCAGCCTTATTTATTCTTTTACTTTTCCCCAATATCTACACTACAATTCTGCTATTCTGACTTTGATGTTCCCCAAACACTGCACTGTCTCCTATATCCATTTTTCCTCCTATTAGAATATGTTCACTCTTTTCCTTCTCTCTCCTAGAATCAATAATTCCCTCAAATACTCAGCTTATGCACCACACTTTTTACATGAAGTTTTTTTCTGATGTCATTGTTAGGAGCCTTTCTCTGGAAACTACCAAACATTCACTTTGCTTATATTCTCATTATAATATAAATATCTTTGAAGATAGTGATGATTTATTTCACTTTTATCTTCATACCACCAGTGCCTAGCAAAGTTGTTGCCATATAATAGATAGTAATAAATGCTTGGTATAAAAAACAATGATGAAAAAGAACAATCAAGAAATCCAAATAATACCGATTTGTGCATAATCAATCACCCAAACTCTATGGATGATGGCACCATGACTCCATCATCCAGTAGACCCCAGATTTTAATTTCTAGTTATGTCCACAAAAAATAAAAGAAGGGAAAACTAATTCTTTTAAAATATACATAGATTTCAGTTTCACGGTTTAGCGTTGGCACTTCAGAGATCATCTGGCCCAAATTTTTCATTTTACACATGAGGAAACTGAGATCAATTATTTATATAGTGGTAGGTTTCAGAACACTTACTGTTATTGTTCATCCTTTGTTTTCAAAAAGGTTCAATGACATCATGGGGTGATATTTTATCTTACTGGATTTGTATGAGGTACAAAGTCATTAGTCTTACCCTTCCTGAGCTGTTGAACTCCAATGGCAAGACAAAAGTCAGAATGACTGAAATGGCTCTGGATGCAGTGGATGACTAGAGTGTCTTAGATGTCTGAGCAATCTCTAAGTGATCTGCTTCAGCTGCTTTCATGGCCATTGAAACAAATTCTTTTCATCTGCTTATTCCAGTGGGGGAAGTCTTCACATTTTTAGAGTGGATATCTCCCTAACTCACTGATAGCATTAATGCCTTTAAGTAATACCCTCAGTCCTGGTTTAGCCCATCCACCAAGAAAATTTTACCAGCGTGTTGGTCATTGTACATGTTACAGCTTCTTGGAGACACAATTGCACAGATGCAATTCATTCCCTCCTCTTTTATTCCATGGCCATCACCCAAGTCCATCTCTCTTTCAGCCAGGTTGCTACAATTGCCTTTTAATTGATCTTCCTGCTTTCAGTTACTTCCCTCTCAAATCCATCCTCCACATAGCTGCTAAAATCTTTCTAAATCACAATCTACCTAAGTCACTCCTTTGCTCACTAAACTCCTGTATCTCCTTCTCTCCTCTAGGATAATATAAGTATTCTTCAGGTTTTACAAAAAAATTTTCAGAGTCTGGCTCCAGCCTACCTTTCCAGGTTTTTCCTTTATTATTTTAAGTACACTATGTTCCAGCCAAACTGTCCTACAGGCTATTATCTAATTCTTTCTCTTGCTTTTGTACAGATTTTCCTCCATGCCTATAATATTAAAATACAACCTCTTAGCCTCCCAAGCTTCCCAAGTCCCACAACAATATGAAAAGTCTCCCCTTTATCTTAGTTATTAATACCCTCTTCCTCCTCAAATGATATTACATTTATTTATCTATCATCTGTAGACATGCCCCTGTAATCCCTCCTATGAAAAGGCTGAAACTGGCCCATCTCTTGAGTTCAAGAGTTCCAAATTATTACAGTAAATTAAGCTGAGCAGTAGGCTAAGGTTGAACTAGGTTTGGCATTAATATTATGGCAGTGGGGCACAAGGTTGTCTAAACTGAAGAAATAAAGCAAGACAAAGCTCCCATGATAGTTAGAATAGAACCAGAGCTGGGAGAAGGCCTGCCTTTCCATTTGGAGTGAGAAAGAGAAACCCAATCTAACCCCAGTTCTGTTCGGTTTGGTTCCGTGGTTGCCCTTTGTTCTCCAAAAGGACCAAAATGGTACAGTCAAATTAGTATGTCCGACTGTGGCTGATCACACAATATAAGATTGGAATGCTTCACCACAAGTCAAATACAAATAGTCCCTATGAACATTTGGGGGTGGGGGGAGCTCTCTAACTTTGCATGTCTCACATTTCTTCTGACTTGAAGAGGGCATACCATGTTGGGCAATCCTATGCCAATGTCTCCTATTTTGCACAATCAATTGAAAAGTGCATTAGAGAGACCTTGAGAGGTCTTTTGTATCACTTTTTCTGACCACCTTGTAAGCTCTTGCCCTGTGTAAGTTCTTCATAAAATACTCTTTTAGGCAAGTGTGTACATTTAGCATTCAAACAATGTGAGCAGCCCAACAGAATTGCACTGTCTATAATAGAGTTTGAATGTTTGGAAGCTCAAGAAAAGACTTCAATGTCTGGTATCTTATCCTGCCAGGTGATCTTTAGAATCTTCCTAAGACAATTCAAACAGCAACAACAATCATAATAATAATAACAATAATAAGATAACAACCATGATAATGATTATAATAAGCTATTCATATCATGTCACTAGAATGTAAGTTGCTTATAGCCAGGGACCAATTTTCATTTTCTTCAGCACCTAAGACAATGCTTTACAGACAGTAAACATGCAATAAATGCTTGTTAGATTGAATTAAATATGAAAGCTTTCTGGCCAGACACTCAAGGTGTTCATATTTAAAGCTATAAATAATGTATAAGCCAATCTAATGTAAATAATGAAAAGTTGGAACACAATTGGTATAGGCAAAAGAAAGAAAGGAAGGAAGGAAGGAAGGAAGGAAGGAAGGAAGGAAGGAAGGAAGGAAGGAAGGAAAGAAAGAAAGAAAGAAAGAAAGAAAGAAAGAAAGAAAGAAAGAAAGAAAGGAAGGAAGGAAGGAGGAAGGAAGGAAGGAAGGAAGGAAGGAAGGAAGGAAGGAAGGAAGGAAGAAGGAAGAAGGAAGGAAGGAAGGAAGGAAGGAAGGAAGGAAGGAAGGAAGGAAGGAAGGAAGAAAGAAAGAAAGAATCTCTTGATTTACTTCAATGTTTGAACTCGAAAGAAAGAAAGAAAGAAAGAAAGAATCTCTTGATTTACTTCAATGTTTGAACTCACAGAAAGCTTTCTCTACTACCAAAGGGACCAACTAGTGTTCTTAAAAGGTCTTTTTTTTTTCAACTCATCTGGGGAAAAGGTGTGGGATTTTTGTTTTCCAAACAATTAGAACTTTTTCTGGGGGAAAGCTCAATTTGAGGGAGCAAGAGTTGTTCTAATTTATCTGTACCTAATAGCACATTTCAACCTGTTTAGGAAAAAAATATTCGAGGGCAATTCCCAGTTTTTCCACAAAATCAGTGTGGGTGTCCAGGGGCAGTCAGAAGTGGTCTCTGCAGTTCCGAATACATTACTCAAATATCCATAGCTAAAGGCTTTATTGGCATTCCTTCTCTTTGGAAGTATTTACTACTGCAGAATCAGCAGTGCTATTTTGCCACTGGCTCAATTTAAACCACTGAATATAAATAAGCAACCAGTCTTTTCTTGGGCCAGAGGTGAAACTCCCTCCCTCACTGACAGAGAGAGAGTCACTGGCAGAGTTGAAGTTTGATACTTGGATGGCTTGAGATTCAGGAAAACGGAGTGACCTAAGCATCCTTGTTCTAGTCAGTTGACCCCCAATGCCAAATGCAGCGGGAAATAGCAGCAGTCATAACTGATCACCCATCCCCTCCTCCCACTAGCCTTAACAAAGTTCAACTATTTCTTCATGGGTCAAACCAAGACCATGCCCATTATTATTTTCCCATCAGAGCTTATGTCTAAGATTAACTTCATAGCTAAACAAAACCAGCAGTGCAATTACATTTCAAATATCTCTTGGAATCTGACTGCTTTGTAACCTTACACCTCCCACCACTGATCTCCTAGAGAGAAAATTGAAGTACTCGGGCTTACATGAGGAAGTGTATTTTGCCCAAGAGGCACTGGGTTGCAATCTGACATTCCATTCTACTTGTGTGCAAGATGGTCCCTTTCCCCCAACTTTTGTCTATTGTCACCAGTAGACACTATATTCATTAGCCTAAGAGAGATGTTATCTAAGGTGTCTCTTCTAACAGGATAATGTTATTAAGAACACATTTTAATTATAAGGAATGAATCAAGATCTCAGCCTAGTAAAAACTAGTCCATAATTTTTTTGCAGACTGTGGCTACAAACTCCCATTTAAGATTTCACTGAAATTCCAATCAGAAGACACTCTGGATAAACTTCCTGCAGAGAGGATAATGTTTAATATTAGCTATTTGCATTTATAAAACATTTTAAAGTTTTATAAGCTGCTTTCCTCAAAACAACACTATCATATAGGTAAATGCAACCCACCCATACATAATATGAGTTCATTTAAGAATGAATAAGCTAAGGGGCAGCTATGTGATAGAGTGGATAGGGTACCAACCCTGTAGCCAAGAGGATGAGTTCAAATCCAGCCTCAAAAACTTACTTGCATGACCCTGAGCAGGTCACTCAACCCCAATTGCTTTCCCCTCCCCCCCAAAAAAAGAAGAAGTAAGCTGAGTTTTAATAGGCCTAACGGACTTACCTGAGATCATACATTTAGATAGATCTAAAACCTAACAATTCCAAGATACCAAATAAATAAAAGCTATTATTGCTCCATATTGATTTACATATGGTTATTTGGGAAGATTTATGTTTGAAATAAAAGTTTTAGGATACAATAGTAATATAATTATAGTTTTTATGAGTTAGATGACATAAACACTCTCTTAATGTTAGCTCATATTCAGAAGAAAATATTTTAATAGATAGCAATTTGTTTCTCCAGGCAATACCAACCAATCTCCAAAAATGTTCCCAATAGATTGAGATTAAATCTTCCATACAAAAAGAGCAGCATGCCATTTTATTATTAATGATTTTATGAGTTTGATTTTCTTTCTCAAGGCATACAGAATAGTCATTTTTATGTTCACAATGAAAAAAAAAACTGCTCTCTAGGAGTAATACAAAGAAGTCAATCCCCAGCCTTTCTCCGTACTTAACAAATCTGTGAATACCACCATCATTTGGTGTTCACATCATGGATACTCAACTTCTGATGTTGACTTCATTGGAACCACATCTAATGTGTAAGAACAGCATAATTAGCCTAGATGAGTTAATATACTTCTTAATGCACCTAATAATATTACCCCAAAAGTGATCTGCCAGTGGAAATCAGAAATACAAAATGGACCACAGAGAATGGAATGACATTAAAACTGTGTGGCATTTAAGATCAGAGAGATAATAATCTTACTATACTCTTGTTTTGGTCAGTTCACAGTTCGATGCACCATATTTTAAGGAGAATCTTGATACATTACATAGCAACTGGAATGTTTAAGTGCTTTAAATTTGTAAGAACTGACTGAAGGAACTAAGGATGGTTAGCCTGAAAAAGAGAAAGCTGAGGGAGAGAGAGAGAGACATGGTATCTGTCTTTAAACATTGAAAGTCACCTTTAAAAAGAATTGAACTTGTTCTTTCTGGCCCCAACAAATTCCTCATGAATTAGAAGTGATTGGTAGGAATTTCAAAGCTTGAAATTTAAGTTTGGTGTGAGGAAAAACTGCCTAGCAACTGAAACTTTCTTTTTTTTTTTTTTTAAATTTTTTATTTAATAATTACATTATATTGACACTCGTTTCTGTTCCGATTTTTTTTCCCCCTCCCTCCCTCCACCCCCTCCCCTAGATGGCAAGCAGTCCTTTATATGTTAGATATGTTGCAGTATATCCTAGATACAATATATGTTTGCAGAACCGAACAGTTCTCTTGTTGCGTAGGGAGAATTGGATTCAGAAGGTATAAATAATCCGGGAAGAAAAACAAAAATGCAGATAGTTTACATTCGTTTCCCAGTGTTCTTTCTTTGGGTGTAGCTGCTTTTGTCTGTCATTTATCAATTGAAACTCAGGTCTCTTTGTCAAAGAAATCCACTTCCATCAAAATATGTCCTCATATAATATCGTTGTCGAAGTGTATAATGATCTCCTGGTTCTGCTCATTTCACTTAGCATCAGTTCATGTAAGTCTCGCCAGTCCTCTCTGTATTCATCCTGCTGGTCATTTCTTACAGAACAATAATATTCCATAACATTCATATACCACAATTTACCCAGCCATTCTCCAATTGATGGGCATCCATTCATTTTCCAGTTTCTAGCCACTACAAACAGGGCTGCTACAAACATTTTGGCACATACAGGTCCCTTTCCCTTCTTTAGTATTTCTTTGGGATATAAGCCCAATAGAAACACTGCTGGATCAAAGGGTATGCACAATTTGATAATTTTTTGGGCATAATTCCAGATTGCTCTCCAGAATGGTTGGATTCGTTCACAACTCCACCAACAATGCATTAGTGTCCCAGTTTTCCACATCCCCTCCAACATTCATCATTATTTTTTCCTGTCATCTTAGCCAATCTGACAGGTGTGTAGTGGTATCTCAGAGTTGTCTTAATTTGCATTTCTATGATCAATAATGATTTGGAACACTCTTTCATATGAGTGGTAATAGTTTCAATCTCATCCTCTGAAAATTGTCTGTTCATATCCTTTGACCATTTATCAATTGGAGAATGGCTTGATTTCTTATAAATTTGAGTCAGTTCTCTATATATTTTGGAAATGAGGCCTTTATCAGAACCTTTAACTGTGAAAATGTTTTCCCAGTTTGTTGCTTCCCTTCTAATCTTGTTTGCATTAGTTTTATTTGTACAAAAGCTTTTTAATTTGATGTAATCGAAATTTTCTATTCTGTGATCAGTAATGGTCTCTAGTTCATCTTTGGTCACAAATTTCTTTCTCCTCCACAAGTCTGAGAGATAAACTATTCTATGTTCCTCTAATTTATTTATAGTCTCGTTCTTTATGCCTAGGTCATAGACCCATTTTGATCTTATCTTGGTATATGGTGTTAAGTGTGGGTCCATGCCTAATTTCTGCCATACTAATTTCCAATTATCCCAGCAGTTTTTATCAAATAATGAATTCTTTTCCCAGAAGTTAGGGGCTTTGGGTTTGTCAAACACTAGATTGCTATAATTGACTATTCTGTCTTGTGAGCCTAGCCTTTTCCACTGATCCACTAATCTATTTCTTAGCCAATACCAAATGGTTTTGGTGACTGCTGCTTTATAATATAATTTTAGATCAGGTACAGCTAGGCCACCTTCATTTGATTTTTTTTTCATTAATTCCCTTGAGATTCTCGACTTTTTATTGTTCCATATGAATTTTGTTGTTATTTTTTCTAGATCAATAAAATATTTTCTTGGAAGTCTGATTGGTATAGCACTAAATAAATAGATTAGTTTAGGGAGTATTGTCATCTTTATTATGTTCGCTCGGCCGATCCAGGAGCACTTAATATTTTTCCAATTATTTAAGTCTGACTTTATTTGTGTGGAGACTTTTTTATAATTTTGCTCATATAATTCCTGACTTTCCTTTGGTAGATAGATTCCCAAATATTTTATGGTATCAACAGTTATTCTGAATGGAATTTCTCTTTGTATCTCTTGCTGTTGGGTTTTGTTGGTGATGTATAAAAATGCTGAGGATTTATGGGGATTTATTTTGTAGCCAGCTACTTTGCTAAAATTATGAATTATTTCCAATAGCTTTTTGGTAGAATCTCTGGGGTTCTCTAGGTATACCATCATATCATCTGCAAAGAGTGATAGTTTGGTTTCCTCATTGCCTACTCTAATTCCTTTTATATCTTTCTCGACTCTTATTGCCGAGGCTAGTGTTTCTAATACGATATTAAATAATAATGGTGATAGTGGGCACCTTGCTTCACTCCAGATCTTACTGGGAAAGGTTCCAGTTTTTCCCCATTGCATATGATGCTTACTGATGGTTTTAAATATATGCTCCTGACTATTTTAAGGAAAAGTCCATTTATTCCTATGCTCTCAAGTGTTTTTATTAGGAATGGATGTTGGATTTTATCAAATGCTTTTTCTGCATCTATTGAGATGATCATGTGGTTTTTGTTTGTTTGGTTATTGATATAGTCAATTATGCTAATAGTTTTCCTAATATTGAACCAGCCCTGCATTCCTGGTATAAATCCTACTTGGTCATAGTGTATTATCCTGGTGACAATTTTCTGTAATCTTTTTGCTAATATTTTATTTAAGATTTTAGCATCAATATTCATTAGGGAGATTGGTCTATAATTTTCTTTCTCTGTTTTCAGCCTACCTGGTTTAGGTATCAGTACCATATCTGTGTCATAAAAGGAGTTTGGTAGGACTCCTTCAATCCCTATTTTTTCAAATAGTTTATATAACATTGGAGTTAATTGTTCTTTAAATGTTTGGTAGAATTCACATGTAAATCCATCTGGTCCTGGGGATTTTTTCTTAGGGAGTTGATTGATAGTTTGTTCTATTTCTTTTTCTGAGATGGGACTGTTTAGGATATTTACTTCTTCCTCTGTTAGTTTGGGCAAGCTGTATTTTTGGAGGTATTTTTCTATTTCATTTAAGTTGTCGAATTTATTGGCATAAAGTTGGGCAAAGTAACTCCTAATTATTGCTCTAATTTCCTCTTCGTTAGTGGTGAGTTCTCCCTTTTCATTTTTAAGACTAACAATTTGATTTTCCTCTTTCCTTTTTTTAATCAGATTTACTAAGGGTTTGTCTATTTTGTTGGTTTTTTCATAGAACCAACTCTTAGTTTTATTAATCAATTCAATAGTTTTTTTACTTTCAATTTTATTGATCTCACCTTTTACTTTTAGAATTTCAAGTTTAGTGTTTGACTGGGGGTTTTTAATTTGTTCCTTTTCTAGCATTTTTAATTGCAAACCCAATTCATTGACCTTCTCTTTCTCTATTTTATACAAATAGGCCTCTAGAGATATGAAATTTCCCCTTATTACCGCTTTGGCTGCATCCCATACATTTTGGTATGATGTCTCATTATTATCGTTTTCTTGGGTGAAGTTATTAATTATGTCTATGATTTGCTGTTTCACCCAATCATTCTTTAGTATGAGATTATTTAGTTTCCAATTATTTTTTGGTCTACTTCCCCCTGCTTTTTTGTTGAATGTAATTTTCATTGCATCGTGGTCTGAAAAGGATGCATTTACTATTTCTGCCTTACTACATTTGAGTTTGAGGTTTTTATGTCCTAATATATGGTCAATTTTTGTATAGGTTCCATGAACTGCTGAAAAGAAAGTGTATTCCTTTCTGTCTCCATTACATTTTCTCCAGAGATCTATCATATCTAACTTTTCTAGTATTCTATTTACCTCTTTGACTTCTTTCTTATTTATTTTGTGGTTTGATTTATCTAATTCTGAGAGTGCAAGGTTAAGATCTCCCACTATTATAGTTTTACTGTCTATTTCTTCTTGCAGCTCTCTTAGTTTCTCTTTTAAGAATTTAGATGCTACCCCACTTGGTGCATATATGTTTAATATAGATAGTGCTTCATTATCCATGCTACCCTTTAGCAAGATATAGTGTCCTTCCTTATCTCTTTTAATTAGGTCAATTTTTGCTTTAGCTTGATCTGAGATCAGGATGGCTACCCCTGCTTTTTTGACTTCACCTGAAGCATAGTAGATTTTGCTCCAACCTTTTACCTTTAACCTGCATGTATCTCCCCGCTTCAGGTGTGTTTCCTGTAAACAACATATTGTAGGATTCTGGCTTTTAATCCATTCTGCTAACCGCTTCCTCTTTATGGGGGAGTTTACCCCGTTCACGTTTATGGTTAGAATGACCAATTCTGTATTACTTGCCATCTTGTTAACCCCGGTTTATGCTTTCCTCCCTTCTTTCCCCTTTCCCCCCCTTCCAAGTATTAAGCTTGTGAGCACCCTTGCTTCTCACAGCCCTCCCTTTTTAGTGTCCCTCCCCCTGCCTTAGAGTTCCTCCCCCTATCTTACCCCTTTCCCTCCCAGTTCCCGTATTCCCTTCCGCTTAGCTTATTCCTTCCCTTTCCACTTTTCCCTTCTCACTTTTCAATGAGATGGGAGAAGTTTCACCATAGATTGAATATGTCTTAAGATTTTTCACTTAAAGCCAATTCTGAAGGCAGTAAGATACCCACTATATTCATCCCCCTCCATTCTTTCTCTCAGATATAATAGGTTTCCTATGCCTCTTCATGAGATGTACTACCCCCACTTTACCCTTTTTCTGGTACAATGTCCTTTCCACATCAATTTCTAGAACAAGGTATACATGTATTCTTTATACATCTATATAGTCAAAATATAGTTCCCAAGATTAATCTTTACCTTTTTAGATTTCTCTTGAGTTCTATATTTGTAGATCAAACTTTTTGTTAAGTTCTGGTTTTTTCATCAGAAATAGATGAAATTCGCTTACTTCGTTGAATGTCCATCTTCTTCCCTGGAAAAAGATGCTCATTCTCGCTGGGTAAGTTATTTTTGGTTGCATACCAAGTTCCTTAGCCTTTCGGAATATCATATTCCAGGCCCTTCGATCTTTTAATGTGGATGCTGCCAGATCCTGGGTGATCCTTATTGTGGCTCCTTGATACTTGAATTGGGTTTTTCTAGCTGCTTGCAATATTTTTTCTTTCATCTGAGGGTTCTGGCATTTGGCCACTATATTCCTTGGTGTTTTGATTTTAGGATCCCTTTCAGTGGGTGATCGATGAATCCTTTCAATGTTTATTTTTTCCTCTGTTCCTATGACTTCTGGGCAGTTCTCTTTGATAATTTCCTGGAAGACAGTGTCCAGGCTCTTTTTTTCATCATGTTTTTCTGGGAGTCCAATGATTCTCAGATTGTCTCTCCTGGATCTGTTTTCCAGGTCTGTTGTCTTCCCCAGAAGGTATTTCACATTTTTCTCCATTGTTTGATTTTTTTGGATTTGCTTGACTGATTCTTCTTGTCTCCTCGAGTCATTCAATTCCACTTGTTCAATTCTGATTTTCAGTGAAGTATTCTCTTCACTCACTTTTTTAAAATCTTTCTCTAATTGTCCATTGAGTTCTTTTGTTCTGTGGAATTTTTTTCCATTTCGCCAATTTTGTTTTTTAGAGAGCTGTTTTCTGTTTCCAGTTCACTAATCCTATTTTTCAAGGATTTTACTTCTTTATCCACTCTCTCTTTAACTGACTTCTCCAGGCTCTTTTGCCAAGCCTCCCTCTCCTTTTCCCAAGCCTCCCTCTCCTTTTGCCAAGCCTCACTCTGCTTTCCCCATTTTTCTTCTAGCTCCCTTGTGAGAGCCTTTTTAATCACTTCTATGAGGTTCATCTGTGCTGAGGAACAGACGATCTCCTCCTTTGGGGAATCACCTGGGGACTGCCTGTTTTTAGTCTCCTCAGGATTTAGAGTCTGCTCTCTATCTGTGTAGAAGCTGTCAAGGGTTAAAGTCCTCTTCAGCTTCTTGCTCATTCTGTCTATTAATCAGAGACAAACTACCAAAGAAAAACAGAAAAAACTGGAGTCTTTCTTTGGGGTGGGGCTGGGTGTGTTATCGAGCTTCCTCTACAGACTGCAGGGGGCAGCAGTGAGGCACTAGCAGGACTGTGCTGCGCCTGCGCTCTGAGATCCCAGAGCGTGCTGAGTCACTGAGGGGGGGGAAGGGGGGGACGGCCAGGTCCTGAGAGACTCCAGCTGTTTGGGGTTGTATTTTTCAGCTTCTCTGCTGGGCTGTTGACTTGCTGCCGGAGGAAAGTATCCAAACCTGTAGCGAAGCTCTCCCGCAGAAACGGCTACGATCACTCCCCACCCCCTCTCCAGTCTGCTCCCGTGCTCTCACTGCTGCTGCCCGCCGCCTGCGCCCGATCTAAAACCGCCCCAGCCCTCCAGTAAAGACAGACCTTTCTTGGCGGATCTCAAGGATGGCTTCTCTTGGTAACTATTTGTGGGTTTTTTTCAGTCAAGCATTGATTCAGAGGCTTGTAATGAAGTGGATAGTGAGAGAAAGCGTGGAGCTTATGCAACTGTGAGCCTCCTCTCCGCCATCTTAACCGGAAGTCCCCAACTGAAACTTTCTGACAATGAAATGTGTTATTCAAGAAGTGCTGGATTCTCCTTCATTTAAAGGGTAACACTGTTATAATAATCAATCAATCCATAAACACTTATTAGGAACATATTATGTGCAAAGTCCTGTACTAATTAGCTCATTTTATATCTAGAGGGCAATAAAATAGTCTCTAAGATCCATGAAGTCAACTTCATCTTTAGGATACTTATTTTAGACAAACATTTCTGAGTTCAGCCATTATCACTATGAAGCCTCAAAAAAATTCCTAACATTTAGGAAAGAGTTGAGGATACTATGTCTAGTTAGCATACCTGGCCTTTTTGTGGTTGAGACAAAATTATTTTTAAAGTTTGGGTAATGAAACAGCTAATTACAATATTATGGCTATGTATAGACAGATGACAGGAACAAAAGATGCATTAAAAACTGACCTTTTCTTGGGAATTTCTCTAAGCCTGGATCTTCTGCTCTGAGACACCTTTAGAGCCAATAATTTTTCATGACATTTCCTCTCACTGTGACAGATCAGTCTTATATTTCTCCTCAAAGGTTTGCTTAAAAGTCATAGGTTCTAATTTCTAAAATTCTTCCTCATTCTAGCTAACACACTGTATATTGTTGTTTGTTCTTTATACTTGAAAAGAACCATGACATCAGAGAAGTGATGCCATGATTTGCAAGGAAATCGGATTTCAGTGAAGGACGGCTGTGTAACGTCACCAGCCTCATTTTCTTCCCCTGAGCCATCTGGTGTCTAGCAGCCAAGTATAGATCAAGATGACCAGAGCAACCCTAGATACAGAGAGAGACCTTGGCCTTTTTAAACTAAGGTCTTTGACATGTCTCAGTTTAATGATCATTCAGTAATCAAGATTAAGCAAGAAATGAAACAGAGAATGGTCTCTTTTACCTAGTTATATAAATATACATTTATATATACTTATATATATTTGTGTGTATGTATATCTGGAAGGGGAAGATGCTCAGGATGTCTGGACAAAACAGAGCTTTTGTGAGTAGGAATAGGTGCTACACTATTGGGAACCAATTAGAACTGGCCAGTTGAGCAACACAGTACCTTCTTTTCCTTTTTTTCCCATCTCTATTATTTTTTCCCCTTCCCTTCCCTTCCCTTTATCCACATAGGCTATCAAACTCATATCTGCAGGTGTTCTGCCCAAAGAAATATGAATTTTGCAAGATATCTTGGGGTTTACAGACTAGAACCATGCCTTAAACCCAAATCACTGATTCTCATCGATTGACCAACAACAGTTGCCAGATCAAGCTCAACTTGGTCATTATTTGGGCCTTGATTGGCTCAGAGAACAAAGGACAAACAACAACAACTCACTGCATAGATACAGGACCCAAAGAACATAAAGAATTCTCCCAGACAAATGAAATTTCTTATCTAGTGTCATGTCCCTTCAAAAACTTCACTCATCATAAATAATGTCCTTTGATTGAATGAGCTTACATTAAGGTATTATAGCTAAAATGTGAAAGTTTCAACCCCATGCTTTACAAAAGACTAGATGATCATTTATTAAGTATATTGAAATTTTTTTCCAATAGGAGTTAAACTATATGGCCAGTAAATTCCTTTCCAACTCAGAAATTTTGTATGCTATTTACAAATAGTAAGAAAGATCAATATAATGACAGAACCAAACAAGCCACATGAGCAGAGTTTTGTATTACCTCAATTCATTCTTTTACATTCATTTCAGAGGGGGTCAGAAGATTTCAATTATTTTCTTTTAGAACTGCAATTAAAGACATGAGTATTCTCACAGTGGTTCTCAAAGTGTGGTGCAGAGAATCCTGGAAGGTCTCTGAAATCCTTTCAGAGGGTCTACAAATTCAAAATTAGTTTTTTTTCTATTTGTGATAAATATATATTATGTTACCCATATAAGCAAAAACTCTTTGGACATATTCTCAATAGTTGTTAATACCGTAAAGATACTGAGAAAAAGAGTTTGAAAACCACTGCTAGGAAAATGAAGCAAAGGACACAAAGGAGGCAATTCTTTCCAATTGTCATGATATCTTTATTGTCAGCTTAACCCAGAACTAGCCCGTTTCTCTTTCTTCCAATCAAACTTTCTTCTCCAAGCCCAAAGGAGTATGATTCAGAATTCATGGCATCTCCAAAAGCAAAGAATGTGATTTTCGGCCCACGAGACTGTGGTGCAGAAGTAATTGCATTAATACTGCCACTGATAAATAGGGCTTTTTTCAGCCTTACAAGCCACTGTAGGCTAATTATTCTTGAGATTCTGTTTGGCTTTAATCACAGGGTGAATCGTTTCTTTCCAAATGCAGCAGGTATTAATGGCAGAACATTTGTCCTAATTAATTTTCTAGGGCAGAGAGCCTTTTCATCTTTAATTAAAGACATAAAAATGACCAAAGTGTGTGACTCTTTGGTAAGAAATGGAACCACTCATCCCCAAGAAATCAACTCAGGTTTCTTTCATCCAGGAAATAATATTATGCTCTTTTTATTTTTCTCCTTCAGATGGCCTATAATCAAGTTACCTTGCCACTCTTCAGTTATGGTAGATGTCCCATGAGTGAAGGAGAATAAGATCCAATACTTCAAAATCAAAGTTGGTACTTGCAGCATTTTGTTTTACCAACTGTATTTGTCAAGAGAGTTCATTTGACATCTTGACCAACCAATTGGGCACTTTATTTGACACCCATCCCCTAGTGAAGGAGAAATAAAATATAAACACAGAATATAGATGAATGGATGGATAGATGAATAAATAAGTGGGGAAATGGATTAATATTTATTTCCTGTCAAAAAGAAAAAACAAAGAACAAAAAGATAAATAAAAGAAATAGAGAAAGATTTGAATAGAGTAGCTTTAGTGCCAATTAGTATGAAGATATAATCAGTACTAACTAATATTCATTAACTACTTGGTGAATGGGTTTGATCCTTTATGGAATAAGCCTTTTCCCTCAAAGATCCAACTCCCAATAAAGCACAGTGAGGAATGTCAGATCTTGAGGGAAAAGGCTCAAATTTCTCATGTGACATACTGGGACCTCACATCAGTTCAAAAGCCTTTAATTCTACAGAATTTGAACAAGAAAGTTCTAGGCATTAGCCCTCTGTGATACCAACAAGGTCTGGACAAGGACAAGGACAAGTTACTGTCCTGGTAAGTTGTTTGCATGGTACCAGTTTGAGCTTTGTGCTGGAATTATTGGCCAAGAAATAGAGGTACACAAATCCGGGGCACACTGGCTCCCAGGATTCTTGCTATCAGAGCACCAGTTATACTTGCCAAACATGCATTAAAGGCAAACTGTCCTTATCTCTTTATACCAGAGTGGCTCCTGTACTATGCAAAGAATTGGGGACATTTGGCGAACGTTACAGGGTGACTTCTGTGTTCAGTTATCCTGATGGCAACTATTTCAGTGTGCCTGTTTGAATTTCCTTCCTTTGATGTGGAGGGAGGTACAGGTATATGTGTCCAGTTAATTAAGGGATTTGGTACTATAGCTAATAGATATCACTTATCTAACAACTTAAAGTTCACAAAGTTGTTTCCATATGTTATCTCATCTGATTTGATCCTCCCAACAACACAATGAAGTAGATGCTAAAATTGTCTCTATTTTAAGTATGATGAAATTGAGATTGAGAGAGAAAATAAGTGACTTGCCCAAGATACCATAGCTAGTAGTAATAAAATACTGAGGCAGGGTTTTAGTTTATGTCTTTTTGACTCCAGGGCCAGTGCTTTTATCAGTTGGACCTCTAACTGTCTCTACTAGGGGGCAAAAGCCCATCAGACTATAGAGACTCAGTTGAAAGTAAGACTCCTCTTAGAAGAACATGCTAATAAACAGTTCCAAGAACTTCGAGGGGAGAATTCAAAATTCAGGTTTTTCCAAAGAGAAGACAAAATGTGTCATCTGGGGAACAAAGAGAAGTGACAGAGGGTGTAACCAAGAGGGAAATCAAGGCAAACAAAATAGAAAAATGAGTAGATGATAATTCTGAAAATTGATTACCCCCTAGTTTTAACAGAGATTAGATTTCTTTTTGTGCATTTCTAATTATCTTTGTGGGTTTTTTGGAGGGGAATGAGGCAAGTGGGGTGAATGGACTTGTTCAAGATCACACACTTAATAAGTGTTAAGTGTCTGAGTGTTTGATCTCAGATCCTCCTGATTTCTGGGCTGGTGTTCTATCCACTGTGCCATTTAGCTGCCGCCCCTTTCTAATCATTTTGCCCTGTTTTATTACTTCTGAATTTATGGGGAGCTCCTGAGATGTAAGTAATGACAGGGATAATTAGAATTCACATAAAGTAGCTAGTTCCTGAATTTAGGGATGGAGCAGACCAAGGAACCATGAAACTCCAGTAGGCAATTCTTGGATTGGGGGCTAGAGAGCAGGAATATTGAATGAGTAAAAGGAAGATAAAAATCAGAGCAAACAGGAAAAACCATGGGAGATATAAAAATTAAAAAAAATAAAAAAGTGAACATAGCAAGTGTTGATTTACATTCAATCTCCTTAGTTCTTTCTCTGGTTGCAGATGACATTTTCTGTCCAAAGTCTATTGGGATTCCTTTGGATCACTGAATTACCAAGAAGTCAAGTTTTTCATAGTTAATCACTACATATTCTTGCTGCTATTACATATAATGTACTCCTGGTTCTCCTTGTTTTGCTCAGCATCAGTTCATAGAATTCTTTCCAGGCCTTTCTAAAATCAGCTTGTTCATCATATTTTGTAGAATATTCCATTACCTTCCTGTACTATAACTTGTTCAGACATTCCCCAGTTGATGGGCATGAATGAGTACAAGTTTTAAGAATCCCATAGAGTAACTCAATCTTTCCCAATCTTTCCTCCATTTTGTTATTAAAATTCCTTGATAAGATTGGCTATAATAGGTTTTTATTCTATCTCTACTCTTTTTCCTTTCACTCTCTTCTTAATTCTATACAATATGGTTTCTGATCTCTTCATTAAACTAAAACTTGTCTCCAAAATGGATTGAGAACCAGGCCAGAAGTCTGCAAGATTCCAAGAGTTCAAATCTAGCCTCAGATACTTACTAGCTGTGTGACCCTGGGCTAGTCACTTAATCCTGTTTGCCTCATTCATAAAATGAGGTAGAAAAGGAAATAGTGCCCAAAAAGGACTCTTAGAAGTGTCATGGAGAGTCAAACAGGACTAAAACAACTGAACAACAAAGCTCTCTTCAGTGTTATTACAGGTCTCTTGATTGCCTTCATTGCCCCTTAATTCTAGTAGCTTCTGCTGTTGATTATCTCCACTTTATCCTGTATGTAAGTTGTTTGTGTTTAGTGTTTGCATGTGTCTCTCCCATCAGATTGTGAGTTCCTAAAGAGCAGGAACTGGGGGGGGGGGGGAGGAGGGGAAGGAGAGAGAGGAGGGTGTTGCCTTTTTTTAAATACCCAGAGCTGAGTACAATGCCTGGTTCGCAGTAGGTATCCTAGTAATACTTTACAATACTAATGAAGTGTAGTGGAATTCTGTCCTACTTTCCCACATCCATATTCATTGATTGTGTAACTCAAAAGAAAAAGAGAAACTACTCACTAAAACCAGAAAGGATTATTCTCCTCATAACCAAACAAATTTTAATTAGTTGCTTTACTAGGGATGCCCCTATTATCACAAATTTGGGGGCCACCAAGTTTCTCTTTTTTTAGTTTATGGGATAAAATAAGCATTTCTATAACAGTATAATTTTTAAAAACATGATTGTATATGAAACTGTAAATATATTTTGTACAACATGCTAGAGAATAGAACAAAATGATGAGAGGAGAAAAAGAAGTGAATTATCTGGCTCTACGGAAGTCAAATGCTGGGAAAATGTCTGACTCACCTTGGAAATATCTACCTAGAACCTCTTTGTTAGACCTTTGTTGATAGGGGGAAGAGAATAAGCTTGAAAGTTAAGAGAATAATTTAGTGGTCATCTTCAAGTCACAGATGAGAATACTGAGTTTCAGAAAGGTTACATGACTTACAGAAGGTCATTCGGATATTAAGTAGCAGAGATGAGGTCCAAGTTCAGAGTTATCTAATATTGAACTCATTGTGTTTCATAATCCACTATGTGAGTTATAAAGCTATGATGAGAGTTGAAGGAGGGAAAAATTCACTCTCAACATCAAATCTCTCACAGAGAGTGAGAATTGAAAGTTGTTGGTATCATTGTGACTCACCATGTTAAAATATTCTAGATATTAGTTGGTACAAACAAATTACTTGTTTGTCCTTCTCTTTTATCTTTGTCCCTTCACCTGCTCCTCCCCTCATCCTCCCCAAAAAATCTTATAAATGATTTAGATTGTGAAAATTTATGCTATTAATGTGGTGGCATTTGATAGTTTCATAAGAGAATATTACCAAATTTTCTCTCCTTGGTATGAATGTCACCATAAAATAAGGAATGAAGTGATTTATCCAAGGTCACATATCCACATATTGATAAATAGTACGTTAAGATTCCAAAACAGGTTCTCTAATTAAAAATCTAGTGTTCTTTCTATAATGCCATTCTAACTTTTCTTGTTAAATGAATGAATGCTATCTTCCTCTCTCTAATGTTTTGTCTTCTTATCCTTATCCTTATGTTTTGTCATTCACTATCCAGATTCCTTTAAAATGTATTTATTAACTCTCCTCATCTTTTGATGCTTTTCTTTCTTATTCTCTATGGATTATTAGAACCATGGAAGCTGATCATGTCTTTTAGCTCAGGTAGGATTCTGAAGCATATAAGTAGCTATAATAATTAAACAGATATCACATTCCCAGGATACTTACAATCTATAACTATATACAGCATTGCCCATCAAATGTTTCACCTAAATGCCTAAAGAGGCCAGACCAGTATGGACATACCAAAGCTAATGCCTGTAGCATCTTCAACCTAAGGAAAGCAAAGTTGTGTTTGTTTGTTGTTGTTTTATTGTTTGTCCTTCATTCTGGAAGAGGACTATAACATCAGGGAGGTGATACCATGACTTCCAAAAAAAATTTGATTTGAATGAATGAGGACTATGCAAAATCACCAGTCTGACTTTTTCTTCCAGAGTCATCTGGGTCCAATGACCAGATTTAGATCAGAGATGGTGCTGGATACAGTGGGAGATCTTGGCTTTTTTAAGTTAAGGTCTTTCTCAATCTCAGTTTGACTGAGGCAATACTCATTTAGTGATTAAGACTGAATAAGAAATGAGGTTGAGAATGGCCTTTTTTGCCTTATCAAAGATAGATAGATACATAAGTTGTGTGTGTATATATATATATATGGATCTATATATATGCATACATATATATGTAATATATGTGTCTTTATAGCTGGAAGAGGAAGATCCTCAGAGTTTCTGGCCAAAAAAAAAAGAAATAATTGATATTTACATTGGCACTGAGCCATAGGACTCAAACAATGACCAAATTGTGGTTGGGGTGGGACCTATTGTTGGCCAATCTATGAGAACCAGAGTGATTTGGGTGTAAGGCCTGGTCCTTAAAAAAGAAATATAGATGGTAATCCAAAAATATATATCCTGTACATGCTTTTTTTTTAAATAACTTTTTATTGATAGAACCCATGCCAGGGTAATTTTTTACAGCATTATCCCTTGCATTCACTTCTGTTCCGATTTTTCCCCTCCCTCCCTCCACCCCTTCCCCTAAATGGGGTAGGTAAGCTGTGAGGAGATTTTAAATCACTGAGGTATATGTTTTCTTCAGCACTAAGGTCAGAATTGTTTGACCATGAACTGAAGTTGTCTAGGTTGTTGTAAGCAATTGAATTTTTAAAAATTGTAGGTATATTGTCATAAGCAGTCCTTTACACCTGTACATGCTTTTTAAGAAAAGCATTTGTTATTATTTGAAAGGAGACCAAAAGAACTGACTGGATAACATAAGCAATAAATTCTCTTTGGTCAAACATATAGGAGTTTCTTTTTTTTTTTTCACTAAAAAGGAGGGTGACTAAACACCACTGCCATTTCCCCTCTAGAGTCCTGGGATCATGACACCCTTCCTCAGCATCTTCCCTCCAAAAAAAAAAAAAGTCACTTGGACTTGAGTTGACATTGAAGACAACTTGAAAAGTGGTGCTGATTAGTTAAGGAGTAAAAACAGTGTGTTGGCCAGATATCAGTAACCTGTATCATTATCTGCTACTGGGGATGTCATCTCTCAAGCTGATAGAGAGCCCTCTATTCTGACAGCTGAGCTCTTTTCTAACCTTCCAGAAAGTGATTAGTCTGTCAGCAATGTCACTCGTCACCCAATGTTTGGATTTCAGTACAAATCCAGACAGGGACACAGAGAACCAAGTAGAGAAAAGTACATTTTACACAAAAATGAAGTAAACACAGGCAGAGGAAGGGAGCTGAACTAATGCCTTAAAGAAAGGACATGATTTACAGCCCCTTTAAAGTGATTTTATTTGTCTCAATGACCCTTTATGGAAGGTCAGGGTTGTTCCTCCCATTTTCAGAGGTAAGCTGTGAGGAGATTTTAAATCACTGAGGTATATGTTTTCTTCAGCACTAAGGTCAGAATTGTTTGACCATGAACTGAAGTTGTCTAGGTTGTTGTAAGCCAAAAAAAAAAAAAAAAAAAAGTGGCCATCTTTTTCCCAACCTGATACTGGTTCTATCCCTATCTATTCCTTACGCAATTGCAAATCTCTCATTCTTGTCTGTGATCTTCATAGCATCATCTCTGTGCCTCCTTGATTTGAGACCTACTGAGAATGAAATCAAAGAAAAAGAAATCTAAAGGAATTTGCTTATTATCCACCAAAAACCATTATCAGGCCTTGGATTTATATTCACAGCTGACTATTTAATTTGTGACCTCCTTAGTCTAGAAAGCCAAAACTTGGAACTATAGCCAACAATATTGGCAACAACACCAAAATCAACTTCCTTTCTTTTTCTTAATCATAATACCTGATGTTCAGGGGACCCCAAAAATTACTTAAATATCATTTCACAGGATCAGTATTTTAGAGCTCTCCAAGTCCAACAACTACATATTACCAATTAGAAAATAATGATCTGGAGAAAGTAAATGATATAGTGGAAAGAACTGTCTGCCTGGAATTCCATATCCTTGGTTTGAGTCATTGCTCCGACACTTGCTGGTTTGGGGACTTTGAGCAAGCTTAGAGATTCAAGAAATCATAAATTAAGAGCTGAAAAGAATCTTAAAGATGTAGTCCAACCTTTGTGGTGTTGTTTTTTTTTTTTTTTTTTAATGATAAGGAAATGAAGGCTAACAGAAGCTCAACAACTTGTCCATGATCACATAGCTGGTAAGTGGCACTGGCAGGATGAGAATAAAGCAAATCTAGCATGCCAGCCACTGTTTCACTACTTCTGAGTCTTAGTTTCATCATCTTTAAAAATAATTACACAACTTGGCTTATTGGATTTTTAAAAATTGTAGGTATATTGTCATAAATCTGAAACCACTCTATAAATTTTAGTTTTGATCATTCTTATTACGATACTTTGAAAAATAGGGTAGGAAAGAGACGTTAAAGATGCTTGAAGCCAAATCTTTTATTTTAAAAGTGAAGATACTAAGGATCAGAAAAATCAATTTATTTTTACTGGGTCACCCAGCTAGTTAATGACAGGGCATGCACAAAAAGCCAGGCTCTTGACTTCCACATTGAGAGCAGTTCCTTTTATAACACTCTTCCTACTATTGTCTGTGCTTTTCATGAGGCAAAGTTTCACTAAGAATTGAAAAAAGGATTACAAAGGAACTTCCTCAAAAATTGACACCTAGTAAGAAGCTGCAATAGTCGCCTGCCTGGTCTGAACTTAATTGATAAATATAAAGTTTGGGAATAAACAGATGAATAGCCCAGACCAGCAGTCCTCTGTTCCAACAGCTGCCTTTAGAAGTCAAGCAGAAGGATTAAGACAATGAGGTAAACCTGTGTAAATGGATTGCTGTTTAGAGCTGACGGAAGGCCCCAAGGGGGGAAAAAAAACCCTCATCATCATTTTAGCTTATCCTATTCTGAGTTTACTGCTACCTATTAAGGAAGAAAGGAAGAAGAAAGCTATGGAAGGTGATAAATACGCACACTGTGTGGATGGATTCTGGAGATGTCTTTTCAGGACTGAACTTATCCTCATCACAGAATCCCAATTTGTTCAGCACCTTTAAAAGCCCTGTTAAGTTGATGCTAGGTCTCCAAGAGAATTAAGTATGCACAAGATGGAAAGGAGGGGCATGGTGAGTGGAAGGAGACAGAACAGGTTTGTATCAGCCTCTGGGGGAAAGAGATATGAAATGAAATCAATCTGCAGGCAAGGTATCACCACCTGTGTACAGCCCACCATCAGACAGGCAGACCGAGCTGGCACTGTGTCAAAGACCCATTTACTATACACTCTGGGGCCCTTTAAGTGAAATTTCAATTGAGAGGCCTCCGAACACCTTTCCAAAAATATTACAGGACTTGACGAATTGCCCAACGGTACCTCACACTGGGGCAATGCGTCCATGGTAAGCTAGACGGCAGTCGATACATTTAAAGTGCTTGTTTGTGCTGCAGCAGCCTCGCTCAACTGATAAACTGCCTTGCCTCTAGTTCTTCTTAATTTAGAATTCATTACGTCTCTCTTTCCATGAAAGATAAACCAATAGCTGCCCTTGACAGCTGTTTTCTCCAGGGTCATTCTCTCTATCCGCCCATCTACTCTTTCTTCAGGGGGTTTGTGCACTGTAATGTTAGCTCTATCAATTTCATTCAATTCTTCCAATGTAATCTACAGGGACCGGGAGGACAGCAAAGCCAAATGTCCTTAACCATTTATGCACTGCAACCCAAAGAAGGCAGGAGCACTAGATAGTGTTCAAGAAAATGCTAACGCAGTTCTGCAGGCCAGGGAACCAAGCTTTCCAGGGAATTATCTTTCTCACCAAAATCAATTAGCCAGGGTCACAGGGACCCTTTGGGTAGCTGAATGCCCTCCGTTTTCTCTCCTTGCGGTAATCTGGCCATTTATTGTGTATCTATCCATGTGACTGACTCTCAGGATTCACAGAGAAATCTATTCAGATAAAGAAGGGAGTGGTACTTTCATACATTATGGAGTGTATCACATTCAGTGATAGATTGGTGTAGTGCAGGTTACTAAAGAAAAAGAACAGTCTTTAGGGGAGTACATCCCTGCTAGAATAAGAAAGGATCTTGCTGCATGTTGTGAGGAAGGGTATTAGGGGGGAGGGAAGCAGAGAAGGAGAAGCAGGAGGAGGAGGAAAAGGAGGAAAAGGAGGAAAAGGAAGAGAAGGAGGAGGAGGAGAGTCGGGGAGGGAAAAGCCGGAGGAGGGAGGGAGGGAAAGAGAGAGGGGCAGGAGAAGGAAGGAGAGAAGAGGGAAGAGAGAGAAACACAGAGAGAGAAACAGAAAGACAGAGACAAAGAGAGAGAAAGAGAGAAAGAGAGAGAGAGAGAGAGAGAGAGAGGAGAGAGAGAGAGAGAGAGAGGAGAGAGAGAGAGAGAGAAACAGAGAAAGAGAAGGAGGGAGGGAGGGGAGAGAAAGACAGAGACAGAGACAGAGGGAGGGAGGGAGGGAGAGACAAAAAAGGAGGGAGGAAGGAGAGACAAAGAGAGAGGTGTGGAAGATTTAAGAAATTGCCCTCTAAATCCCACAAAGTGCTTTGTAAATGTCAGAAGCTGAGCAGATCCTCTGAATCTGGCACACTTGCCTGGCTTGCATAGGGAGAAGAAATTTCCAAGGGGGTCTGCATAGGATTTGGTTGCACAATGAGGATGGCTGCTATAAAGAGAGCCATGTGGACAAGTCCCCACACACCACTTGGAGATTTTTATCCTGGGATGCTTCATGTGCAGCAACTTGAGGTGGAATTTCTGACCATTTTAAATTGGAAGTTCAAAAATAAATGATCTGGTGAATGAAAAGAAAGACAGGAATCTGGAAGAGAAATGGAGAACAGTTCAAGTAGGGTTGGATTAAACTCATCCATAACATTTGAGAAAAGTTTAGAAAACATCTGCCCTATAGTTGGACCCTGGGGGTATAACCACAACCTGATGTTCAACTGAGCTACATTATTTCTTAAACTCAAATTATCCAAAACTTGGCATCACAGAGCTATGGGAGGTTTCCTAAAATATCTAAGCTACTTCCAAAAGAATAGAAGAGATCTGAAAAATAGTCTGGTAATTAATCCTTAATCTTATAAAACCAATAAGAGGAGTTAATCATTTCAGCAATTGAAGGCCATAGATGCTGTTTCCCAGAAGTTGACTGTCATTTGAGTTAAATTCACAGACAACTTCTTTAGTCCCTGATTAATAAAATCTAATCTTAAAATAAGGTTGAGTATTAACACATAGAAGCTCTGAAATCAGAATGCTAAAAAAAGGGAATCAATAAATAGACTTTAATGCTAAATTTAATGAAAAAAATCCCTTCATCATCTCAATTAAATACTTGAAAAAATGACATACTGTTATTAATATATAAGGACAACCCTACTGACTTTTGTCATTTTACAACATTTTATCAATAGTCATAATGAACGTATGTTATACAACCACACTTCAGATGAGTTCACATTACAGCTAATGGTTCAAATGCTTCCAACACCAAGATTAGGAATAAAGCCTGAACTCATGCAGAGTAAAACTATCTAGTTTATCCATGGGTCAAACCCTTGACCTTGACCTCATTAGTTCTATGCTCTAGAGCTGAGCTCACCAGTCACATGTAACTTCAGGCTTGGCTCCAGGTCAGCTACAGCAAACAGGGATGCCAATGGGCGTAGCAACATTCAGTCCAAGGTACCCCTCCTCTACGAGGACCCAAGGCTGTGTTTGGATCCAAATTCCTCACCCACAGCCTGATGTCTTGAACATCTAGCCAATTTTCTTTCTATAGAGAGAGAACTTGCACTAGCCAAATGGCAGTGGTTAGGAGGGGTGGGTGGCACAAATACTGGCATGTTCCTTGAAGAAATCTGATTTTAATGAGTTTACCCATGCTCAACCACTACCAATTTTCCCTGAGAAATTGTGCTGAGCCTTCCCTCTGTAAGTTAAAAAAGGAAAGAGTTAGTTTCAGGCAAAACCATCTCTTGCCTACTGCTTTTCTATGAGATCAGCCTTTCCTGAGAATCCTAGAGCTTTGGTCTACCATTCTCTCCCTTTCCCCAAGGCTCTGACTTCTCTTAACTCCCTCTTTACTTTGATATCTCTCCCATTCCACCTGCCCCCCACAGTCGGTACCCCTTCCCTTTTCCTGTTCCCTTTCCAGGATTCTCCTTCACCTCTTTCTCCCATTCCTTGCTGGTTTCTCATTAAAGGTTCAAAGGCTGCCGAGGCAGTAAAATGTAATTAGACTCTTGCTGCGGGTGATGGTATCAGCTTGCCTTGTTGACTGGCACTTGACTAAAAGCCTGCTTTTTCCTCTAGCACTGTGATTGAGTTTCCCTCCCTTGGCCATCCAGGCTCTCTCTGCCCAACTCCAAAGTCCTAAGCAGTCACAAATCTGCAACATAGCCAGAAGCACCTGCTAATACAAACCACCAACCTTAATGAGAAAAGCATTCATTCCCAGTGTGACAGGTAACTCATTTAACCCCTTGTGCACCCTGTGGAAGTAGGGGAATGCTCATCTCAGATTTCCTTCCTAGAGACAGTCAGTTCTGCCTTCCTGTTGGCTAGAACATTTCATGTCTCTGGTACATTGGAGATGAAATGCCCAGGGATTGCAAGGAATAGATGTTATACAGGCTTCTTCCCTTCTACTTTAGATATAGCAAATGTTAAGAATGTACCCCTGTATGCTACAAATACTGATGAAGGCAGTAGGCTCAAGGAATACAAAATACTTTTGAATCTCCAAATGAATGAAGATGAGTTTAGGAAAGGAAAGGAACTACTATAAGCACATAAGAGGGAAAAATGAATTAAGTCAGGTTCTCCAGTCAGAAAAACTAGAATATGTCAATTAAGATAGCACCAGGAGGTTTGCGATAAGCAAATGGAATATATAAAATAGACCTCCACTGATATAAAGATGTTTTTGCTGCACTGTCCACTTTCTCAGCAAATCAATCATGATTCCCTGACCTCATCATAATTCTGTGTGACTCAGGAGCTAGTTTTCTAAATAAAAAAATGAGAAAAGAGCCATTTGCTATTGTTTCTGATTTAATCAGAACAGTGTAATATTTGGTTGGCCAAAAGCATTTTGGATTTAATTGTGTAGAAATTTAGTTAGAAATTGTGTAGAAATTTTATTTTACACAGCCACATCTCCTCAGTTTGTTTCTAACCTGAACAAAAAAATCTATGAGTATACACTGGCTCGTCCAGTATTTCAGTATCATTTAATTCCATTTATATTTATTTTGAAGATTATACTCTCTGCAAGATACTGATAGGCCCTAAGAACAAAAAGACAGAAATGAAATTGGAGCTTATATTCTGCTAAAAGAGAATACCTACAACACATATATGAGAATAAAGCAATACATACAGAAAATAAATATGAAGTAATCATGGATTAGGAGTTAGAGGTTGGTACTAATAGGAAGTATCTGGAAAAGCTTCCTGCAGTTTGGTAAACCCCAACAGGTAATGAAGCAGACATACTATTATCACCTACAAAGTGAAATTTGCAAGATTTCTCAAAAGCCCATAACTCCAAAATATCTCCCCTATCCAAGTGCCTAAAGTTTCAACATTAAAGAATTAGGCATTAAGTTTTTATCAGTCTCTAACACTTCAGTATAAAGCAGTTCATCAGGTCCCCCTCTCCTAGAACCAAACATAAGGACATTTCAGGGTGAGGAAATGCATGGAAAGAAGTAAATGAGGTCTAAATCTTGTCCAAGTTTAAACCCAAAAAACCAGAAATGTATGAAGAATTTATAATCATGCTCTTAAATGGCTCCAAACTTGTAGCTATTCAAAAATTTCAGGCATCCTACTCTACGTGGCTATAATATGAAATAATGTTATCAAAGAAAACTAGATAGTGTTAACTTTTCAACAAAGTCTACCTCTTGTTAGATGACCATTGATAATCTTATTCCATTTTTACTAGAAGGTAGAGAGTATATTATTTCACCAAGTCTCCATTAAGAATGGCAATTTGTGGGAATAGAAAAGTGAAGCTACATGTCACTTCTTTTGCCAGCCTTAATTCCACTTTATTTCTCAGTGAGAGTAAATCTCTCTCTTGTACTTTTCCCGCTTTCCATTCTTCTTTTTTAAACTCTCTCTTCCGACCTATGTTCTATTCTCAATTGGCCACAAACTATTTGTATGGCCTTGAAAAAAAAACCTCACTTTCTCAGTGATGGAAGCCAATAATATCAAACTCAGATAGAAAAAAGGGCCACTAAACTGTGTACATAAAGAATCCTCGAGAGACATTGACTTAAAAAACATTGTGTTCTATTGTACCTTTGTGGGTTTGATTTTTTAAATGTTTCCCTATTACATTTTAATCTGGTTCTATTACACTCAGCAGATCACGTATTTGACTCCTCTATAATACTCAAAATTGCAGAGAAAGTGCAAAGTTGCATTGGTAGAGGAAGTTCTCTTATGTGGGAGCTTTTTTAAAAATAACAATAGCTTTTTATTTTTCAAAATTCGAGCAAAGATAGTTTTCAACATTCATCCTTGCAAAACTTTGTGTTCAATTTTTCTCACTCCTTCCCCCTCCCCTAGACTGCAAGTAATCCAATATAGTTTAAACATGTGCAATTCTTTTAAACATATTTCCACAGTTATCATACTGCACAAGAAAAATCAGATCAAAAGGGGGAAATAAATGAAAAAAAAATAAGCAAACAACAACAAAAAAGGCAAAAATACTATGTTGTGATCCACATTCAGGCCCCAAAGTCCTCTTTGGATGCAGATGGCTCTCTCCATCACATGTCTATTGGAACTGACCTGAATCACCTCGTTGTTGAAAAGAGCCAAGGTCATCATGGCTGATCATCACATAATTTTGTTGTTGCTGTGTATAATGTTCTCTTGGTTCTACTCACTTACCTTAGCATCAGTTCACAAAAGTCTCTTCAGGCTTCTCTGAAATCATCTGCTGATCATTTCTTATAGAACAATAATATTACATAACATCCATATACCATAACTTATTCAGCCATTCTCCAACTGAGGGACATCCACTCAGTGCAGACCACTCTAGCATCTTTGCCAAGAAACCCCATTGACAGTAATGTCATACTATGGTCCACAGAGTCATAATTGAATAATAATAAACAACATCAGACACAAAACATAATGCTAGATGCTACAGGTAAATATATTGAGATATATAACTATATATAAACAATTTCACAGGTATGGATGTTACATAATCCCTACTCTTAAGACATCATCAAGAAATTTATAATGAAATAAAGAGGAAAGTCATAAAAACTCATTCTTTCATGTTTCACTTTTCTCTTTAGGAGTACTTTGTAGAACATATATGGAACCTGGTGCTCAGATCTGAGATTTACATTTTATGGAGAATATTAATTAATAAGCTGGAACTGTCCTATCCTTCCAGTCTTCTTACCCCCAACTTAACTCATATTACTACATACAGCTCCACATTCTGTGCAATCTAATGACACAAGTCTCCTTACTGTTCCTCACCTCCAGACATTCTGACTGGTTACCTCCAAGTCGGCCATGATCTCCTGACTCACCTCCATCTTCTATCTTCCCTGGCTTCCTTCAAAGTCTCAGCTAAAGTTCTGCCTTCTACTTGAAGTCTTTTCCAAGTCTTCCTTAATCTTATCTTATCTCTCTGAGATTAAGTCCTTTTTTTCTCTCTCTCTCTCTCTCTCTTTTTTTTTTTTTTTGGGGGGGGGGGGGATATATCTTGTTTGGACAAAGTTATTTGTAGGTTGTTTTACCTCTTAAATTGTGAGTTTCTAGAGCAAAAACTGCTTTTCTATTTCTTTAGGTTTTGTTTTGTGTTTGTTTTTTTTTATTTAGACACACACATACAGAGTATAAACTTCCCTATGTGGCTGTCACATTTTAAGACTGACAAATACAGAAGTAGCCATCTTGAAAGGTATGGGACTAAATATTTTACTATATGAACACCACCTATAGACTTGGAGATGGGCTATATAGACTTGTATCTTAAAGAAAAAAAATGAATAAAAAGAAAAGAATTGGTCCCATCAAGTATTTATAGGTATTGTCATGCATAATTTTTTTAGCTTCTCCTCAAAGAAACAAACGTGAACTAATGTTTTATATTTAAATGGAAGCAAGTTTCAATAAAATATTTGAAAATTTTCTCAGTAATTAGAGCTGCTCATCACATTGTGTATATATATATGTGTATATATAATTTATATACATGTGCACGCTACATGTGTATATGCATATGTATATAAATATGGATTATGTACATATATGACTGTAAACAAAAGTATATCATATAGGTTTTAACCATATGAAGCCCAAAAAAATTTCATTTAGATCTTTAGATAGATCATTTCAGTTACCAAATATATACACTTCTTTTTCTTCCAATATTCCATACACTATTCTTTTTTTTCAGTGACTTTTTCAGAACATGCATGTCTATAAAAGTCAAATGAGGATTAAACACCTGCAGCTTCCAATAATTCTGCCTAAAATAGAATTTCTTTCTCTCTCATGTGCAGTGACTTTTAAAATAGCATTTAAAATGCCCTGGAGTGAGGAACACATCTTTGCCAGTAAACTATGGCCAGCAGAGAGATAGCTCTTCCTTGGGTTTAACTTGCTGATTGCTGATCTTGCTGATTGATCCTAGAAGGAAAGTTTGAAGAAGAGGAATCAATGATAATCTCTAGCCATGAACCATGGCAGCTGCAAAATTCAAGGAGACTGGTTTTTCCTATCCAAAGCCCCATATTTGAAAGTATATTTTAAATTGTTATATCAATAATTTCCTACTTAAGAGAACTACTTTTTTATTCCAAAGAAAAATTTGCTTTTGAACTAGAATCTGGTCATTTAGCTAGTAATTAAGGGTTACTACCTTAAAATACTGTTGTACTTTTAAATTTATTTTAACTATAGGGATTCTATCTTCTTCCTAGCCAATTCAATTCCTTTCTGTTCTAACAACTATGCCTGCCAGAACCTATTTCCATTTTTTTAAATGTCTTCAGGGATGTGTTCATGGCCTCTGCCTGGTAAACAAAAAGGACCCAGACCATCTATAAAAAGACCGTGAAAACAGACTGTTATTTTTCTGAAGATCCCAAAGTAATTAGGATTCCTCAGTGGGGGGAAAAACCAAACACCTAATTTGCTTAACAAATTTGTCAGGTTCACTATCTGTGCCACAACAAAACTCTATATTCCCAGTTCTTACCTCTTAACTGGGAACCTGACAGAAGAAAAGAGAATAGAGAACATATCACTGTGTTCATTGAACAGAACCTTTTAGAGAAGATATCACTCAATATCTTCAATGACATCCATGAGTATTGGTGATTTTGTCAGATATTATGTGACCTGTAAGACTGAAGCTTAAAAAAGAGATGAGAGCTAGATAGATACATCTGGGAATTATCTGCAGTGGAATGATAATTGAATTCTTAGAGCTGATAAGATCATCAAATGAGATAGTATGGAGGGAGAAGAGAGAAGGAATCAAGACAGAACCATGGGAGAGATCCATAGTGGGCATAGATGAAAAGCCAGAAAAGAAGACAGAGAAATTCACTCTTAGTTTCTACCACAAAAGCATGAAGCAGACTCAAAACTTAAAATTCAGTTTTTCTCAGTCATTCCCAGGAGCATTTCCTTGGACTTTTTGCTAAGAATAAACCATGATAGACTAATATCCAATCTATTGATAAAATACAGAGAGTAATTGCCTTTTTGATGTTTTATTTTCTCCAAAAAACATCCATAATTTGTGAGTAAATTGTAACAACATTACTGTGTTATTAGGGTGTGCTATATATGAAATAATTTTTTTAATGTCCTTCCATACTTATACATTTTCCAATATTAAAAAAGACATTGGAGATTACATTTATCTTTCTTTATCAAAAAATAATTTTTGGCTACTTTTAAGTGACTATATTTGAATGCACATCTTTGGTGATTTTGCCTAAAATCTGCTTCATTAGTGTGGAAAGAACCATACTTTAAAATTTCCAGGATCTCTGAATTCATCCATAGGGCCTTACCTCTATCAACACATATCAGAAACTTTTCATACCTTCACGAAGGGCTCCACGAAATGCTAGAACCAAAAACAATATTACCTTGAAGCTAACCTGTTAATGAGTCTTCCCAAATTTAATTAAGCTTGTTCTTGGACAAAATCCATTTGTAGACTGTTACTGGATCCATACCTGCAGTTTCCAGCTTGGTGGGACCTGCCAATGTTTGTAGCCTGTTGGCACAGCTCTTAAAAACCATGGGGTCAGCGCCATACCACAGCAAGCTATTGGAAAAATGCTCTAGCAGAAGAAAGAAAGTCATATTCCATTTTTTTTATTCCCTTGGGCTCTTTCAGGAATAACAGCATGGTTTGATAATTACTGAAGAACCCCATTTTTGTTCAAAGTAAATAGAATGCAAGTTATTTTCTAAGTGATAACAAAAATCTCCAAACTATACTTCTCTAGACATTGTATATGAGGTTTGTAATACCATTTTACCAACTATAAATAGTCTCTTTTTACTATGTTGCTTTAGCAAACACCAAGCTGTCCTATTAACACTTTGTTATAATGCTCTTTGATTTAAAATTCATACCATGAAAGGCAGCAAAAGTCAGATTATTTGGCAGAAAAATGGAGGGGAAATTATTCCGGTTGTTCAAAACACAAAGTGCACTTTGGGTCACTAATTACTGCAAGCCATGTTATTTTTTTTTTTTTAATTTCAACATCCAATTTAAAGTCAAATTCTCCCCATGCACATAGTCCCCAAGAGTACTTTAGACACTTTTAGAAATTTCCTTAACTTTTTCAGAATGTCATAAAGATCCACTTCAGCAGTCTAAATGAAATGAATTTCAAGATGGTCTATGCAAGCAGGACAGAAATTTCTAAAGCCATTAGGTACCAATATTGACCTCACAAAGTTTTCAGAAACACACACACACACATACACGTACACACATGTACATATTTTGTTAAATACTTGGTCAGAGGAAAGAAGCTAGAACCTATTTTCTACTGCGACTTTTGTCACTAGAAACTAGACCTATTTGGAAGCCTGCTAAAGAGTTCCTGTATTTGGTTCTTTGATTACCTTTTTTGCTCAAGCTTTTGCAATAGGATAATACAAGGCAGGAATCTATATTTCTCTATTTGTCCCATGAAGGCATAAACCTATATATTTTCATATAATGACAACTTCACCATACCTAAACAATAATAATATTGTTTACTTTTTGTTTTTGCTCTGTTTATTATTGTTATTTATAGTGTGTACATTATGAACTTACTGGTATGCATATGGATGTGTGTATGTGCATGAATGTTCTCTATATATATGCATTTGGATAGATGGCAAAATTTATAGAGTTCTCAGCCTGGAATCAAGAAGGTTCTTTTTTCTGGGTTCAAATCCAATCTCAGACATTTACTGGCAGTGTGACTCTCGACAAGTCACCTAATCCCATTTACCTCAGTTTCCTCAACAGTAAAATGAGTTGGAGAAGGAAACGGCAAACGCATTCCAGTATCTCTGCCAAGAAAATCCCAAAAGGAGTCACAGAGAGTCTGACATGACTGAATAACAACCAAAGTCTTTCCTAAATATGAATTGTTACCATAATTAGAACCTAGGATCATAAAAACCCAAATGCCAGTGCTTTTGTGTGACTTAGTGTGACCCTTCAATTTACAGATGAAGAAACTGAAAAATGAGTCATAGTCAAAGGCCTAACTTCTAAATACATAGATGATGGATTGGTATAGTGGCAAGAGCCTTGGATTGGAAGCCAGAAGACCTCAGTCTGAATTCCAGCCCTATTACTTATTATCTATGTGACCCCTGACTGTCAATTAACCCTTTGGGGTCTCAATTTCCTCAAGCGCTAAATGAGGGGTATTGAAATAAATGCTTTCTAATATCCCTTCCAGTTCCAAATCCTATGATTCAGAATGTCCCAAGAACATCACAAAAGGAAAAAATTTCTGACTGAAAAAGCTGCTTCTCCCAAGATTATTAGTAAGTGTGAAAGAATTGAAAAGTGAAAGTTGAGCCTGGAGGTGGGGAGGGACGGAAAGCGTATTTATTCGGGTGCAGACATTTTCTTGGCTCACTTTTAAAAGTGTAACTCCTCTTTTAAAGTTTTCAGTTCAAATTATGAAGAAAAAGCAGTCCAACCATTAGTTAAGTATACAGAGAAGTCACTGCATTGACTGAAAGTCAGGCCTCTAAGGCCAATTCTCCAGTTAACTCACAATGTGACCCTTAATATTTTGGAGGGGTTAGGTGGGGTAGGGACTTTCTTATGGAAAAACCTATTCAATTTGTTATTTCTAAAGTTATATGAAAGAAGTCATGATTATAAAGTTATTGGGAAGGACTTCCAGTAAAGACAGTAAAACAGTAAGAAAACCCATAGAGATAGGCCCCAAACCCTTCACAGGTTAAGAAAGCCTATTCAAACCCCTACTCATCCCATTCAGAGTGCTGAGGGAAGGGCCAAGAATAAAAACACAAAAAAAGTAAAGATTAGAGACCCACTTTGGAGAGACTGTAAGGAGAACTGCTGCTTCAGGTACTCCATTGACCTATAACTCTAAACCAGTGCTGAGCTTTCCCTGATAGGCTGCTTTCCTCTTCATCTTCATCTATCCCCTACATGTCCCCCAAAAGACTGGTTTGTAGAGATAAGGGGTAGTGGGAACCTTTTTCCACTTAGTCCTCTCAGTTCCCCTCCTACATTTAGGGTCTTTGAGCTCCATGGATGATCTAGGAATGACCTGGCACCCTGTCAGAAAATCCAGATCTGAGCAGAAGAAGGGGCAGCCCCCATCTTCATCTTTCCTGCGCTGGTCAAAGCATGATGAATTTTCTTTTTTTTTTTTAATCTTTTCTTTTTTCTTTCTTTCTTTCTTTAATTTTATTTTATAATAACTTTTTATTGACAGAATCCATGCCAGGGTAATTTTTTAAAAACATTACATGATGAATTTTCTAATCTGTCTTGCCCTATCTTAGCCAAGAGTGCCAGAGACTACTCCTCAATCTCTATCTTTCACAATCAGGTTATAGCTAGGGCATAAAAGTCATGTGAACTCCCTGTTGCAATGCTGAATCCTCTTTAATCAGGGATAGACCTTTCCCCCATTACCATCTTCTGGAAAATTCTCCCTTGTCTGTCCTCTGACATCATAGTCTCTCTTTCTTCTACTTCAGCCTTTCAGATAGCATTCAGTGTCATTCCCTTTCCCAAAAAAATTTGCATATTCTAATTATACGATTGTATTGTTTGGAAACTCCGAACTGATTTCAAAGAAAAATAAGATCTGAAAGAATTTATCATAAAAAAGCCAACAAAGGAATCCTTAGAAGAAGAGAAAGAAGAAATATGAATTAACTGAACAATGATTGACTATCCAAAATAATAATATACTTTGTCCATGAATTACTTTTGGCTAATATTTAATACAAATGTGCCTAGAAAAATAGGATTGCAAAAAATTTTTTTCAAATTGGTGCTTGAAATAAAAATGTATATTTTAAGGATTGCTCAAGAAGGTAAAGAATATCCCAAAATCTATATCTACCAATGAAAAGGTATTTGATGGAGGAACAACAATAACAAGAAAAGAAAAAAATGGAATGGGGAATGACAATTCTTTTTTTAATAACTTTTTATTGACAGTACATATGCAGGAGTAATTTTTTACAACATTATCCCTTGGACTCACTTCTTTTCCAACTTTTCCCTTCTCTCCCTCCACCCCCTCCCCTAGAAGGCAAGCAGTCTTAAACATGTTAAAAATGTTAAAATATATCCTAAATACAATATGTGTGTGCAGAACCTAACAGTTCTCTTGTTGCACAGGAAGAATTGGATTCAGAAGGTAAAAATAACCTAAGAAGAAAAACAAAAATGTAAATAGTTCACATCATTTCCCAGTGTTCTTTCTTTGGGTGTAGCTAATTCTGTCCATTATTGATCAATTGGAACTGAATTAGATCTTCTCTTTGTTGAAGATATCCACTTGCATGAAATACATCCTCATACATTATAGTTGTTGAAGTATATAATGATCTCCTAGTTCTGCTCATTTCACTCAGCATCAGTTCATGTAAATCTTTCCAAGTCTCTCTGTATTCATCCTGCTGGTCATTTCTTACAAAACAACAATGGGAATGACAATTCTAAGAATAACACTCTTCCATTTAAAATTGTTTTAAAAAGATTAAATCATAGCAAATAAAAGAATTAACAGTTTCTAAATTACAGAAATATAATGTTTTATTTACTAGTTTCACTAATTGAAAAAGAACTTGAACACTATGAAAGACTGATCCTCTTTAGATAGCACCAGGGAAAATTTTTTTTAATTGCTTTTTTAAAGGAAGGAATAATTACTACTTATAATGAAAAAGAAAAAAGAGTAAGTATTTATATGTAGCAATTACCATGTGCCAGATTTTGTGAAAAGTTCCTTTTTTAAACAAATATTTCATTAGAGCTTAACTCATGAAATGATGAAAAATTTCAGTTATTGATATATCTCCTAAAATAACAACAGACTAATCAAAAAACAACAAAACAAAAACATCTAAGTTGAATACTATTTAGAACTTCTAACAATAAATGTAAATGGTTGGAATTTTATTAAAAGAAAAAAGATCACAGAATATAGAATAATATTTGTTTTCTTATGTGAAAAATGTGTGTGGATTTATTATCCAATTTTAATGCAGAAATTGTTCTAAAATAGAGAGGAGAATCTGGACCTAAAATTTAATTAGTATAAGAAACTCTAAAAGAAGAAAACTCCTACAGGTTATAATTTTCTCAGAAATTTACAATTCTAAAGTATATCCTGGATCACTGAGAGATTAAATTATTTACTCAGGATCACATAGCCAATATGTGTTAGAGAGAAAATTTAAACATAGGTTTTCCTGGTGCTAAAGCAATATTCTATTCACTATACTATGTTGTATATCATACAGTTACATGTTTAAAGTTTTTTAAAGCAAGAGTTGTAGAAATTGCAGCTGAGAAAATGCAATTCAAATTAGGAAAAAACTGAAAGAGAAACACAAGGACATTACATAATAGAAAAAAGGAAAAATAAATGACAAATAAATATATTATTTCTTAATTCACACAAATGTGGCAATTCAACAGTTAATTCATACAAGAAAAATATAGAGACAATAAAAAATTTCACAAAATCATATTATAAGATGACCTATGGATTCTACTTTCAAAATATGAAAATTCACATAGAAATTTGACAATAAACTATTACCAGAGCTAATCCCAACTCAGCAAGTTATAATTATTAGATATATAAAAATAACTATATGGAAGAAATAAGGGCTACAAATTTATTTCATGTACACTTTAAATGCATGCAAAAATAAAACTTATGTTGTCACAAAAAATTTCTATATTAATTCAAAAAAGTCAAAATTATACTATACTGTGTTTTCTAACTATATTGTAAGAAATTTAGAAATAATTAACAATAAAATGAGTCAAAAGTTTAAAATTATACAGAAACTGAAAATAACTGATGTTTTCTTTAAAGAAAAAATCAAAAGTACAACAGAATATTTAAATGACTCATGATTATATCATTTATGAAAAATGAAGGGATAAAAACAAAGATACCTCTTTTGAAAAAAATTATCTCAATTATGTGCCTCCTTTGTAAGAAAAGGAAACAACAGGCTCCAGAAAAAGGAACAATATAATAATCTAGGAAAAGTTTTAAGAGAGAAATTTTAAAACCTACAAATTGATAAATTATTAATAAATTGCCTCAAAAGTGAGAGAAAAATTCAAATTAACAAAATTATAAGTGAAAAACACATGATTACAAACACCAAAGTTTTTAAAGCTTTATTAGGAAACATAACACAGAGCTACATTCAAAGAAAAAGACTTTAACATCAATAAGCAATTTTCTATGAAAAAATAAATTTCTAAAACATACAATAGGAAATAAATTATATAAATAGACCAATCATGGATTAGGAAATATGATCTCATCAAAGAATTGCCCCTAACCTCCAGATTTTAGTCAAGCTTTCTAAAAAAGAAATAATCCTTGTTCTATATTATTCATAAATATAGAAAAATATGCATCATTTCTCAGTACTTTTTATGAGATAAGTGTGCTGTTACTTTTAAAATTCCTCAAAGAAAACCCAAAAAAGAGAAATTATTGACATAATAGAAATGCAAAACTTTAATACTAAATAGACAACAAAATACAACAAAATATCAAGAAAATTTTTCATGATGGCCAATTTTGGATTTACATTTGGCATACAAAGTTAGTTCAACATCATAAGTCATATAAATAAAAATAGAACATTGAAAATATTTATATAAATATGTCCAAGAAAAAAATTGTAATAACAAAGGTTTAAAATAGAAGTGGAGGAATTTTTTTTCCTCATAGTAACTGAGTATTAATCTACCTGGGACCTGAAAGACAGCTATGACACTAGAATAATAAAAACAACAGGAAAAAAATATATCTTTCTATGTAATCATTCATAAAACATCAAAATAAATAATAATTACAAAATAGTAATGAGTCCCCCCCATCTGAACCCTATCAAAAAGATCAGAAAATATGACTATTATAATAACATCTATATCCATGGCATTCTAAATTTTATAAATTACTTTCCTTGCATGATTTCACTGGATTCCAAACAACATCATTGTGAAGTAAATAGTACATCAATTAATTGTTCAGTAGTTTCAATAGTGTCCAGCTCTTCATTTGGGATTTTCTTAGCAACTCCAGGCATTTACCACTTCTTTCTCCAGCTCATTTTACAGATGAGGAAACTGAGGCAAATAGGGTTAAGTGATTTGTGCAGAGTCACATAGCTAGCAAGTATCTGAGGCTAGATTTGAACTCATAAAAATGATTCCAAGCCTCATGCTCTAAGGTTCAGAGATGTTGTTAATCATAAAACATTGAAAAATGAAAAATTCCTGATGTTGTGAGACTTGGATTTGCAACCTCACTATTCATTAACTATGGACAAGTTACTTCCCTTCTTGGAGCCTGTTCATCTATAAAATGGTCATAAAAATATTTGCACTACTTCAAAAAGATTTTTAAATGACAAAAGCACTTGGCAAATCTTAATATACTTTACAAATAAGATAAATTACTTTTATACATATAGGAAGTATCAGAGTGAGGGTACAAACTCAGGGATCTCTTGATTCCAAGTCTCAAAAGTCCACTATTTCAATAAATTCACAGATGATAAATCCACAAAGGAATAAAGGAAGTAATTGGGAAAAACCCTACCTTTTAAACTTCCCATCATGAAACTAACTATTCCCTCTAAAAAGAACCACTCTCAGAGATCAAATATTGAGCTAGCTGGAATACTAGAAAAATGTTATGTTCTTAAGTTTTCACATGGTTCACTATCCCTATAAAATCACTCACCCTTTGCAAGATGGATTTAAAGGAAAATGTACTTTTTACTAGCCATTGCTTACGATTTAACACTTAATTGAAAAGTGCTTAGTAATTTTCAATCACAGATATGTTGTAAAGTCATTATGCTTGCTAATGATTTGAGCTTAGTAAGAATTACTGAAAAGTAGTAATATTTTATTACTATATATATATATATTTAAACAACTTAATATGAGCAATAAAAATAGTTTAAGAAAAGAGAAATTGCTCTATGATATTCCTTTACTCTTGGATTTCATATTACTTAGAAAGCCACAGAAATGTCAAGAAGTCTTAGAGGATATCTAGACTAACCTACAACATTCAGAAATCCTCTTCACACTATCCATAAGAAATACTCATTCAGTTCTCCTGAATAGTTCCAAGGATAATAAACTCACTGTCCAACTAAGCATTCCATCCCATTTTCAATAACTCTAATTTTGGGGAAGTTTTTTCCTTCTATTGAGCCCAAATCTATCTCTTTATTATTCTAACAACTGATCTGAAATAAGGCAGAAAAGTTAATCCTTCTACATGATTTCTTCATAAGTTAGAAAACTATGACCACACAGACAGACCAACACAAACATACACAAACACACACACACACACACACACACACACACACAGAGTCCTCCCATCTCCAAATTAATTATCTCCAGCTCCTTCTACTTATGCCTATAGAAAACAAATTTAACTCATCTCAATACAATTTCAATTCACTTCAAATAGATCACCAGTTTTATATTGTCTTCTATAAATGCTACATGAATATTATATATTATATAAAAAGATAATTTTAAAATAATAATTCTTTTATTTACCAAAACTATAGAAACCTCAGCAAATAGGGACATTTATTCATCTATCACCTATATTAATAGGAGAATGATGGCATATATAATCCAAAATTGTGGCTTGAGAAGACATGACATAATGTGATTCTTGTCATAGCAAATTAAACTTCATAGGTACTTTGCGCTGATTTGTGTTAATGCTAATTTGTATTCTCTGAGTAGATATTACAGAACAAGAGAGAGTTAAGTTTTCACTAAAAACTATGCCATTCATTGAACCTCCTCTTCTTCTCCTGGATACTCTCCTTTGGGTTTTTGTGATATTATTCCTTTTTTGTTCTCTTACCTTTCTCAGTTTTACATGCTGGATTCCTGCTATCTGTGAGAGTACTCCAAAGTTCTTTCTTCTTTCTACATTCTACACTCCAATAGCTAGTGAATTCATTGGCTCCCATGAGATTAATAATCATCTCTATGTAGGTGGTTTTCAGATATCTATATATCTCTCCCAATTTCCAGTCTCTATCATAAACTGTCAATTGAATATTTTAAACTAGATTCCTCTGAGCATCTCAAACAACTAAAACAGAACTCATTTTTCTCCTCATCAAAGTCATTCTCTACATGTACCTGTTTCTGTTCAAGGCATCCCCATCCTTTCAATTTCTCAGGTTCATAATTTCAGTATTAAATTTGACGGCTCACACTATATACCCAATTAGTCACCAAATTTTGCCACTTCTATCTCACTAACATGTTTCACATCCATCTTTTCTCTACTTATATGATAGCCATCTTAGGTCCAGCTCTGATCATTTCTCACCTGTACTAGTGCAAAGATCTCCTAATTGTCTCTCTGTTATAAATCTCTGCCAAAAAACCAAAAAGCTGCCAAAGTAATCAGCCTAAAATTTGGGTCTGACCATCTTGCTCTCCTATTTGGTAAATTTCATTGACTCCCCAAAGTCTCTGCTTGGCATTTAAAGTATTTCAAAACCTTTACATCCTAATTTTATTAAATATTATTTCCCTTCATATACTCTGAAGTCAATCCATCAGCATTCATTTGTTAAATGTCTACAATGTTACAGGCATTGTGCTAAGTGCTTGAATATGAAGGCAAAAAATTTAAATAATCTCTGATCTCACAGAATTTATATTTTGTGGGAAGGAGTCAAATTGCCCTATATTCCTCTCAAATAGTACTTTCTTTCCTATCTTTTTCTTTGTTCTGGCTGTCTATCATTCCCAGAAGTCATGCCTTCATCTCTTCCTCTTAAGATTCCTGTTCCCTTTCAAACTCAAGTAGTGCCTGATTTAAGAAACCTTTCCCAACTTCCCAGCTTCCATAAATGTCCTTGTATTTTTTTAAATATACTTATACATGTACTCATTATCTTTAGTAATAGAATGTCAGTTCTCTAAGAACTCTGTTTTATTTTTTCCTTGACTTTTCCTTTCTAGAAACTACCTATTTTTCTGGATTGTAATAGATGTTTAAGAAATGCTTATGGTTTGATTGGCTCACATTCACTAAAGTAGAAATTCTGTGTATGGGAAATAGAGGTCTCTAATTAGAAATTATTCAATTATTCTGTTTTTTATTACAATGTGGCCAGTTTTAGGTATAATTCCAATGTTTTTGTCAAAAGTCAAGATTTCTCTCACTCTGTAAAATTCTAACCACAATTTCCACAAAGTAAAAAAGCAATTTCTTTGTCAGAGAACTTTTTGAATAGCCAAATGTTAGCCTAAAAAGAACTTAGAGATCACTTAGTCGAACACATCCTCTTTTCAGATGAGGAAACTGAGAGACAGTCAGATGAAGTAACTTGAACAACACTATACAAGATAATGGCAAGCCAAAAGTAGAACCTTGTCTTCTGGCTTATAAACCACAGTTCTTTTTGCCTTGTTAAATATTCCTAAATCTTGTACAAAAATTGTGCTGGGCATCAATGACTTAGAGGTACATTTGAAGACGCTATTTGGTATATTCGAAGGAACACTGAATTGGGAAAGAGAACTGAGTTTCAATTTTGGTTCTGCCCGTTACTGGTTGTGTACAAGTTAACTACTTTCCCTGAGTTTCATTTCCATATTACTAATCTAGGGATAGCAGCATTTGTACCTGAGAGTTGTTAGGGCCAAATAAAATAATATCAGCAAAGCCCTTCATAAATTGTAAAGTACTATTTGAAGGTGACCTATTACTATTAATGAAAGGTTTAAACAAATTAACAGAGGGTAGAACAAGTATACCAAGCTATCCTAAAATTATAGCAGGAATGTGGAAATTTTTATTTTTTTAAAGTCTTCAGTGGCATTTGTGACAGCCCCAGATGGCAGAATCTTTGGCAATACAGGTATCCAAAATAGCAGGTCCATGCCAGGCAGAGATTTTCCATAGACATAAAAACTAACAAATTTAGAAGGAAAAAAAATGACTTCTCTGATACTCTTGGCAAAATATCTTTGAGAGAAAATGAACAAAATGACCAAAATCCTAGTAGTATTCTGTCTATAAGTTCAGTCCAACCTACTATTTTTATAAACTAGTGACATGGGACAAGAGAGGCACACCTGATCATTCCAGACTGTTGAGTTAAGAGCAGATGTTAGGAAAATAACTTTTTTCCACATAAGAATTGTAATAAATCTGGAAAAAGGCAGAGAGGGGTGAAAAAAAAGTGAAAACTAGAAGGCACATTTCAAACACAATTAAGAGTTCCCCAGAGACATTAGTCTTTTTGACCAGAGCCATGATTTCATTGGCATAAGAAACTGACTGCAAGGAAACATCCTCTGCAAATGCAAGTCAGTACCTGTTGTGCAATTTAGGATCTGAGAAAGTTCCCTGAAGCACTGGGGGGTTGAGTGACTCAACCAAGATCATACAGTCACCATGTGTTAGAGACATGTCTTCCTGACATTGACACCTTGCTTTCTACCATACAAACTTCTTATCTGGGTACTAGAGAGTAAAATGGCCCTTCAATCAGATTATGAATCTCAGATAATACAAATCCAGTTGCCACATTGTGACTGGCTAGCCTCAATCCTGTGATTAGTTCTTGGTGGAGTTAATAGGGAAAAGTTAGATAAATGGGATGGATAGATGACAGATAGATAGATGAAAGGTAGAAAGATAGATAATACATAAATAGATGATAAAGATATGAAGATAGATATAAATGTAGGTACTGGAAGAGGCAGTACGGAGCAGTGGAAAAAGTCAGACATAGGGAAAATCCCAGCTCTGGTATTCAATTCTTGAGTATCTGTGAGCAAGTCGATTTATGTATTTTGAGATATAGTTTTTCCAGAAAAAAAATAGTGATTTCCCTTGTATCACATAACAAGGATATGTCATAGGCAGATTGGAAAGCTTGGTCCTCCTAAATCTGAAGCTAGATTCACACTCTATTCACACCTCCCTTCTACCTCTCACATTTATAAGCCAACTAACCATGTACCTTTTCAGTGTCTTAATTTCTTCAAATGTAAAACTGATAATGAAATTCTTATTACTTCTGACATAAAAGTGCCATAGAGAAAAGAGTTGGACAAGAGTGTGTTGCTATCATTATAAAAACCTAAACATTATATGAGGTCATAGGATTAAAACCTCACAGATAATGTAGACCAATCTGCTTATTCTGAGATAAGTCAATGAGATCCAGAGAGCTGAATTCAAGCAAAAATGTTTCCATTCCACATCCAGTATTCTTTCTGACCATCTTCATGGTATTCTCTGGTACTCCTGCCTCTACCTCCATTGGGGTATTCTTAATCTGCCCTCACCCCAAATTCTGATTAGTGAGCATTCATTATAACTAGTTCAGCCCGTCCCCTTGTGCATACATCTTTTTTTCAGAGTTTATTTTTATTATTGAAATTTGTTTTATTTTTTATGTGTAATTTGCTATTCCTTTCAGATATATAATAAAGTTATCGTGTAATTTTATTTTTTTCCTTTTATCTTCCCTCTCCCCTCTAACCCTAGAGATTGCTACCATTACACTTACACACACACACACACACACACACACACACACACATACAAATGTAAAATCATTCCATACATACTTCTGTTTATCAGTTCCTTCTCTGTATATAAATAGTGCCTCCTATTTATGTCCTTTGTAGTTAATTTTGATATTTATAATAGTCAAAATGATTTAGTTGCTCAGAGTTGTTCATAAAACAACATTGCTATTACTGTACACAATATTCTCTTGGTTCTGCTCATTTCACTCCATTATTTTGTGCAAATCTATCCATGTTTTTATACAATTTACAAGTTCATCATTTCTTAAAGTACAGCAGTATTCTATCACAATCATATACCCGACCTGTTCAGCCAAAAGCCCGTTGATAGGCATCCCCACAACCCAGTTCTTTGCAACCACAAAGAGAGCTGCTCTAAATATGTAGAACATGTAGGTTATTTTCCTTTTTTCTCTAATTACCTTTGGAAATAAATCTAGTAGTGGCATTTTTAGATCAAAGGGAATAGACAGATCAATAACTATTTAGGCATAATTCCTAAGAGATACCCCATTTAAAATCATTCTAGACAGCATAAAATACCTTGGAGTATACCTCACTTTTTACTTGCTTAACTAATATCATCATTGTTGCTGCTCTCTGGGCAATTTCATGCCATATCACCATTCATGTGCCCTCACCTTCATTTTCCACCAATTAAATGTACACCAACATTCCTGAAAAATACCAGTTAATCAGCTGTCCCACTTACTCTACTCATCCTATCAATGACATCCCAGATTCTGTCTGGCTACTACTCCAGATTTGTGTGGTCTTCCCCTTTTGAATATAAATTCCCTGAGGGCAGGAACTATTACAAAAAAAAAAACTGCCTTGTCTTTTTTATCTCAGTCACTCAATTAATAAACATTTATTAGGTAACTTCTATGTACCAGGCACTGTGATAAATGCTAGTGATACAAAAATAGGCAAAAACAATCTACTCTTAGTGAATTTTCAATCTAATGAAAGATAAAACAATATTTATTTACAATGCCTGGCACATAGTAAGTCCTTACTTGACAAATTTTTTTCATAATTTCATTCCTTTTACTATAGTACCTTGGGTTTATTTCTATAAAATAAATACTGTGAACATCCAAAGCACTTCAATCAGCTTTCATAGTGTTTCTCTTCTATGTAATATAATTGATATCGTATATTCATTAGAATCTTTTATTTACTGATGATTTTCATCTGCTGAGAATATAAACACCACATAGATAAAGTTATGTGTGTTTGATATGTCATATGTGTAGGGGAAAGTGTAACCACTTTGAAATTCTGAAAATGTGAATAAGCAAAAGTTTAGTTTTTTGGACTTAGATGACATTTTTTTTTGTCATTTTTGTCACATTTCTAAGTCCATCAGACTGTATGTTATTGGATCATAATATCTAATGCTAGATTAGAACTGAAAGAACATCTGTCATAATTCTATTATTTTACAAATAAATAAACTGAAGCTCAGAGCAGTTATTACTTAACAGAGTTTGAAATTAATCTTCTAACACCAAATGTATTTCTCCTTTCACCTCACCACAACTCTAATCCAGTCACAACAGGAGGATGCTCAAAGAAGTTCCAATGGAGAAAGACCCTAAATTAATTGGCGATATAGCCAAAATAGCCAAGCAGTTAGAGCCAGGAACTCTGGGTATTAGTTCCAGACCTGCTATCAACATTGCAAAAATCATTCAAATCCTTTGCATCTTAGTGTCCCCATCTGCAAAATGAAAGGATGGAACTAGAATAACTCTAGCTAGCACAACTCCTTCTTGCTATAAATTCCATTTTAAAATTGAACATTTAAAATTGTAAATCAGAGGTGACCTCCCAACCAGTGCCATCATCTAGAGGACACTTAAACATCATTCAGATTCTACAAGTAAAGCACTCCTAGAAGAGAGATGGAGACCAATGAATCAATAAATAGACCCCAATAAAATAAAAATTGCCTTCAAACTTCACATAAAACTCAGCATCTGTCTTGAAGTTATTAAAAACATGATTCCTTTTTGTGTTTATTTCAATTATTTATACCTCTGGGAACCACAAAAGTTAAGATGGAACCTTCAAGAGATGTTTCTATTACTATCCCCAAAGGATCAATATTAACCAACAGAGATTTGTTCTTACTCAAGAAACCTATCTTCAATAGGATAAAATGGCTGTTCATGGGGCTGTTTTCTAGGAATTTTGGTGAAAAACTCATCTTTCTTTATTTATGGTTCCTATTCAACCATTAGCAGTTGACCAAAAGAAAAAAAAAAAAGACTTTGAGTGTTTATCAGTCTTCCTCCCATGGAGCTTTCAGGCTGAATGATTCACATAGTTCAGGATAATGAGAGAAATCTCTACAGGAGACTCAAAGATCCATTGTTATCAATGGTCAAGTAAAGAAAGGTTCAGGGGATTTTTCCCCAGACTGTCCAGTGCTGGGAGAATTTGAGCCAATATGCCTCTAGAATGAAATTTATCTCCAGAAATAGGATCAATGAATGATTGATTAACAAAGACGTAAATGTAGACTTGAAATAAAAAAGAGAAGACCAATAGAACAATAGGGGAATGAGCTACCATGGGAAATAGTTCATTCTCCATCCCTGGAGGTCTTCAAGAAAAAGGTGATTGATCCCTTGTTGGGTTTGTTATAAAGGATTAAGATACAATTTAAAAAACATGAAATGCTCCAAGATTCCTTGATTGACCATCTGCCATTTTATAGATACATAACCATTTCATTGGATATTCTTCATGTACAAAGCTTGCTTTGCTTCCTGTGTACTGATTATCAGAGCAACAAAACAGAAACTGCTATGTGATATAGTATATGGATTACTGAAGTTGGAGTCAGAGAAATAAGTCTTAATCTTGTCTCACATGCTCATTAGCTGTGTGATCCTGGGCAAGTCATTTTCCCTTAGCCTTAGTTTCCCCATCTGCAAAATGAGCATAATAATAGGTTGTTATATAGACCAAATAAGATAATATATGGAAATTTCTTTGTTAGTCTTAAAATATTATTGTCATATTAGTCATTTTCAACATTTCAAAATAAATTTGGAAATAAGGGAATTTACAATGAGAACTTTTTTCATTGATTACTGATGACTGGTGACTGAAGGAATAACTGAAACAGTTTTAAATATATGTTTATCTTAACATGACAGTCCATAGTTAATTTCCTTTAAAAACTGGAAAAGATACTGTTGGGGATGGTTTAGAAATAAAGATAAAAGCCAGATTCCATCACTTTAATCATTTCCCTTCATCTTAAATGATTCGCTAGTTCACCTTATTTCTATCGCCTGCTCTTTATCCTGGAGTAACAATGTTTAAAAATACAGTTCTGGACAACTTATAACATGCGGAGATCTCTGTGGCTTATTAATATGCAATTCCTGACTCAAAGCTCTCTTTAATGCTAACCTTTGGTAATCAAAATGGCCTGTAGCAAATCTCAGGCAGTCAAACTTTCTATAGCAACCAGAATAGGTTTGTTTGTTGTTCACACTAAATTACCAGTGGGTCATTTTGTCTATATCATTCATTAAATATAATCCCATCAACTTCTCACCAACCTCCAGTGAGCCCAAGGAGGTACAGCTTTCCAGCACCATCAATGGAAATTAATGGTACCCACTCAGTGTATTGGCAGCATGGAGAAATTTACACAATAAACTATACTGCTAAAAAATTGGAAATATTTGCTTAACAGAAGCACATTGATTAAAGCAACACCAAGATTAAATTACTTTGCCAACCCAGGCAATTTTACCCCTGAGGGTAGCTTGGAAATTTATTGGCAGAGCAATGATAAAAATGGTTGTGTGCTCTCTCTACATATATTGTATTAGGGGTGTTAATCACATATGAAATTCATAATTTCTTCTCCTGAACCCAGTCTTCTTTCAATTATTTTGATTCTATCCCAAAATGTAATGAGGAAGTTAAATTATAATTTTCCAAAGATTTTTCTAATTCTTCCACTTTGAGGAGACTTTTTCATTCCCGTGGCCAATTAAAAACTGCTTTTAAAATATAAAAATAAAGCTCATTTGAACTGAAAGGCTTCCAAGGTTACCATGTTTCTCAATTTCTTCAGAAGCATATAGCAAATAAAACAAGAACTAATATCTCTCTTAACTACAAAGGCAAGTACATCCCCCCAAATCATTTAGCAAGTGATAATTATTAACAAAATAAAATAATGAAACAACACAGAGAAAGGTAATAGCTACATAATTTAAATACAGGCCTAAATTATGTAGTTTAAGAACTAGAGATTCCCATAGCTTTTTTTTTAAATTCTTTTCTTTTTTAAAATTGGGAATTAAGAAATCCCAGGATTCATTAACCCAATACAAGGTTTCTCATTAATGCCCAGAAACATTATTTTATTTTACTTAATATGGTTACATAAAAACCTTGCAAATGGATGCCTTTTGATTGGCTTAAAATACATTAATTGGAAATTATTTTTTAAGAAACATACAAATTAGTATTATAGGGACCCATAGCCACTAATGCCTGGGTCCTATGACCCCTGATAGATACTCAACTTAATAAAATAGAAAAAGGATTAAAAAGTGATAGCAAAAATACCACCAAAGTCATCCTCACCCGGCTGCCTTCTCTGAGTAGGACCTAACAAGTTTATAGTTTAGCCCAATGAACAAGACTTTCTTTAAAAAGACAGGCAACATGTGGAAACAAACAGACAGACAAGGAAAGCCTTAAAGGAACCAGTCTTTAGAGTCATATTTCCAGGGCAGGTGGCGGGTTCACCTGCCTCTTTTACTCTTCTTCATGTCAACACATACAGCTCTATAGACACAATATAAGCATGTTTTTGAAACACCAGCAAAAAGACCTAGTATCTTTTGGCTTTCATAAACTTCCTATAGTCAGAGTGAATAAAGGCCTGATTTTTTCTTGGAGCCATTGGAAATAGCTGCTTCCCTGATTATGCTAATAACAAAATTATTGTTATAATAATAATATGATAATTGTAATGACATTATTGTTATACATAATAATAATAGCTGATGTTTATATACTTTAGTTATTATCTCTGTTTAATAGATAAAGAAACTGAGGCACACAGAATAAGTGATTTGCCTAGAGGCACATAGCTAGTAAGTGTTTGGGGCACTTTGAGGACTAATTCCTGGTCCTGCACTCTATCTACTGCACCAATTCACTGCACCAACCACATGAAATCGTGGTTAAGTAAGTCATTTTCCAGAGATATAAAATTCAGATGGTTTGGCCCAAGTCACTCAATACATCAGAGACAGAACTCTCTTCTATATTGTAACTCACATATAAGATTCAAAGCCTACCAAGAAACTTCAGCCATTTTAATTAAGCCATTTTACAAAACTGACCATACTGTAAGTATGTTGTAAGGTCCAAGGAAATACTTGGTTGAGTAAAAAAAAAAAAAAATCTTCTTTATAAATATCCACAAAACAGAGACAGCTTTACTATCCCTGTAGAAGTCTGATTCCTCAGTCACCCTGTTCTTGAAGGGGTCCAGCTCCCATCATCATCATCAGGATCTTTACCACAATCGTACACATAAAGATGACCCTAAATTCCAATCTCTCTAATATCTGTGAAGGACAGCATCCTGGCCTCTAAACACGTGTTTGTGTTTGCATACACCCATGTAAATACTCACAGATCCTTCATCTCTAACCCATCAAAAGCATTCTCCACTTTACTCTGAAACTATTAGCCATTAACACAAATGATCAAGTAGAGAGAGACTAGAGTGTTTATGTACATCATCATTTGTTTCCAGAATATATCAGTTATTTTTTGCTTTCCCAAGTCCTATTATTGACTTATTTAAATCCTTAAAATATATGACTATATATCAAAAAAGATTTAGAGTTTTTAAGATAAGATTATCTTTCCCTTTTTCACCATGGAACATAATGATTCCCCTTCACACATACACAGCAGCTCATTCTGGTTCTGATTATGACACACAATGGACAGTAAAAAGACATTTTGAAGACTAGTAAGTGAAGATGTTCTGACTTAGAAGAAACTGCATACTCTGGTTCTTGACAATTGCCTTGTGAGGTTTCAATTTAAGTAGAAAATTGCTCTTGTAACCTAGTTATTTCATATCTCACATAAGCACTTGGGTAAAAAGATCAGTGTCATTCATAGCTGACCAAAGAAGGGTATTAAAAACAAAAGTTAAAATTTTAAATCATTTCTGTGCTCCATTTTTAATGGCATTTAATTGTTTTTCTTTATATTAAACCTAAAAATGCTACTTTAACACATTTTTTTTAATTATGCCCTCTAGACACAAGGGAAAAAAAGTCTAATTACTTTTCTAAATAACAGTCCTAATTTTTCAAAATAACTATTCTACACCTCCTCCCATGTCCTCTTTTCTTCAACTGATTAATGTATGGCACAGTCCCAAATTACACAGTCTTGATGATAACACTTAATTGTTCAAAATCTTTTAGTGGCTCCCCAAGGCCTATAAAATTAAGTACAAACTGCTTCTAGTATTCAACATCTTCAAAAGTTTTATCATCTTATGTACCAACCATATGAGACCATTATCCATTCTCTATAACTGGCCCTTTCCATTTCTATGTTTTTGTTTATACTATTTTGAGCTTCCCTTCCTTTCTCTCCTGTCAGTTACTGTTTTCCTTTAAGATTCATCACAAGCTCTATTTCCTATATTAAATGTGATGTGATCACCCTAAGTTTAAGTTAATTTCTCATCCTGATGTCAGAGAATTTTGCCTAGAACACTTTTTTTTCCACTTATCTCACTGTCCTTTATTTAATTGCACACATTTCCTCCCCCTCATTGGCCCATCACCTTTAGATTATTAATAAGTTCCTCTAGTGCGTGAGGTTTTTGACCTAGAGGCCACAAACTCCTAGGGGATCCATGAAATTGAATGGAAAAAATATATATCTTTACTTTTACTAGCCTCTAACTGAAATGTAGCATTTCTATCATTTAACTTAAAAAAAATTATTCTAAAAAGAGTCCACAGGGCTCACCAGACTGCCAAAAAAGCCTGTGTCACAAACAATATTAAGAATTCTAATACAAGTCTTTTGACATATCTATCTTTATATCCTAGTTCCTTAAATAGCACCTATATATAGTAAGAATCTTATTTTTTAAATGAAGGAGGAAATGTACAAATCAGTTATTTTTTAAACTGAAACATGTTAAATCTCAATTTTTAATAAAATAAATTAAAACATTGATTACAAAATTGAAGACAATAAATTTTGAATTTTTTTCTGTCACTTCATTCATATCACTAATGTCAACATAAGATGTGAGAATCCTGTTATTAGAGACTACCAGAGAAATCTCTTACCACTAATTAAATGAGCATGATTACTGAAGTCAAGAACATGAAATAATTACAAAAAGCAGTATAAGAGATTAGGTTGGAGAGAGGGAGGACTAAAAGACCAGGATGAGTGAAGTGAAAGTTGTCTAGGGCAATAATATCGGATTCAATTAGAATAAGACACCCCTAAAACCTTCCTAAGGACTATATATTGACTTAGAAAACCACATATTAATATCATCTAGATTTTATTGAACTTTAATCTATTTTGTTAAATATTTCCCAATTATATTTTCATCCCATCTCATGTTGCCCTCAGGAGTGTCACAAGCTTCCTGTGGCAGTTAGCCCTGTCTTTATACTTTGAAACTCTAAGGACTAGAAAAATGGGATGATGATCAGAAAAATTATAGTTTTCAGAGCATAGAAATCACCTCCTCCAACTACTTTTTACAAATGAGTATGATCTAAAGAGGAGAAATGACTTTTCTGAGGCTACACAGATATTAAGTAGTAAAGCTATAATTTGAACCAATTATCTTCTGACCCCCAAATGCAGTATTTCTTCTACTATTATAGTACACTCTTTATATCACAGCAAGCTATACTTCCACATGTAAATAACTTATTTTTCAAGTTCTGCTGTAAATCCCATAAGGACAGAATTTGTACTTTATATTTAGTATTTCTCACAGCACCTTGTACATTGTAGGTGTTTGATAAATATAGAATAAAAATTTAAAGCACTTTCTTGATTTTTTGAATAGCTAATGCAGAAATATATTTTGTATGATTTTGTAATCAGTCTTGTATTTCTGGCCCTTTCAATGGGTAGAGGGAGAAGGTAAGGGAAAGGAGAGAATCTGGAACTGAAAATGAAATAAAATTAAATAAAAAAATACTTTTTCGATTCAGGATGTCAGCAGATCTGGATTCTATCAGTAGTTACTAACCTTGTTAGTTACTAAAACTCTGTTTCTCCATCTATAATACCAGGATTACTATTTTACAAGTTTGGTAAGGATTCAATTCAACTCTGGGGACCCTTTGATACCCAAAGTTCAATGAAAAGCACTTGAGGTAATAACAATTATACAAATATTTTGAGCTCCTACCCTGTGCCTTGTCTACCTACGGACAATAATCTATAAATCAAATAGCCAAGCAATCTATTTGGACAGAATCAGTCTCTAACTTATTACTACCACATATATTGAAAAAGATAGGCTTTTCCATAGGTTTTAAGGCCTGCAAGAAAGAGAAAGAACATTTATCACTTAATTCAGGCTTCTGGAGTTGAAACACTGTTCTCCTGATTGTTCCTCAAATAAGACAATACATCTTACCCAACTTGGAATTTTAACTAGCTGTTCCCTATTCCTGAAATACTCACTCTACTCATTTATACCTTCTTGTAATGACCGTGTATTTAAAATCAGCTGGAGTCAGGAATTCAGGTTAAGGGGAAAATCTTCAATATTTATTTAAGTGAAGAGGTGAATAAAGATTGCGATAGCAATATGGGCAAGAAAGATTTCTGCTGCAACAGAAAGCCAGCTAATAGAGAGCGATCTGAGCTGAGCAAACCGTTGCAATAGCAATCCCAAAAGTCTCTCCTTCCCCTTCCTTTTCCACTCCCCTGCCTCCACCCACCAAAATCGTCATTTCCTATACAACACATCAGGACTTGCACAAAGAGTGGGCGGGGCCATTCTTTCTCCAAGCTTATATATTAATAGAGTATGGTCCAATTACTATTTAGCCTCATGTGCTTGGGACCTCAGTGCATCAACTCAAGCCTCAGCCCATTACACCTTCTACCTTCTCTAACCACCTTCAAGTGCCAGATAAAACTCTATCTTCTGAAGGAAACCTTTTTTTTTTATCTTCCCCCATCTTGATTCTAGTGCCTTTCCTCTGTTGATTATTTCCAATTTATCTTGGATATATCTTATTTGTACATAGTTGGTAGGTAGCATGTCATCTCCCTCATTAGACCGTGAACTCTCTGAGAGCAGAGATGTTATTTTACTTTTATTTGAATCACTAGCACATAGTTGAGCTGGGGCAAGTGAGGGTTTTTTTTTTTTTAACCTATCATGTGTCATGGTATATGATACTCAGATTATAGGAACTATCTTGAATCTCTGATGAGCCTCAAGGTTGAATTTGGCAACATATTCAAATTAGGGAAGAACTAGAAACATATATCTTATATTCCTACTACTTCAGCAAAAATCTCTATTTTTACACATGATGAAAAAACAGACAAAAATATTTAGGAGACAAATTATTCACTAAACTTTAAATCTTTAAGGGAACAAAGGGAATCTGTAAGACAATTTAGTCCAAATCCTAGATTTTACAAGTGAGAAAATCAAAGCAAAAAAAGTTTAAACAATTTATTTGTTTTCTACCTAAGTTAGTGGCAGAACTGAATTCAGAATCCAAATCCCTTGATTTTCCACTTATACCACGTCATCTTTATAATGCTTAAGCAAAAGTTCATGGGGAAAAAATTCAATGGTTTTGCTGGCTTTCAAGATCTACTATATGCTATTTCAAAAAAAACAATCCTAATAAAATTATTTCCTATTGAAAGCTATAATATCCAGAACAAGATATAAGATAGTCTCATTATGTTCTAGTCGAATCATAGAAAAAGTTTTTTGTTTATTTGTTTGTTTGATTGATTCCATTTTTCAAATTAAGCCCCCCTATTTTTCCCAGGTTAGAAGTACAGAAGCCACACATGGCCCTCCCCACTACTGCTGGACACAGAAGCTCTGATCACCTCTATTTTTCCTTTGAACCACTTTGCCCTTTCTTAAGTAATTACCACACCCCATCCCAGAAGTTCACCACTTGGATTTAGTGAACATGCTCTATGATTTTAATCCTATCATAATTTAGAATTCCTAAACTTAGGAAAAACTACTATATTCTTCCCTAGTAGAAGAGATTATGTCATAAAACTTGGTTGTTACAATTGTTCACATCTCAGGGTAACACTTTTAAGAATGACATTGACAAACTAGAACAGGTTCAGGGAAGAGGAATAAAGAATATATATATATACACACATATATGTATATATATATATACATATATACATATATGTATATATGATGTTTAATTATGTATATATTATTATTATGCTATCATTATGCTATAATTAATATATGTTCTACAATGATCATTTAAAGGATGTTTATCTCAGTAAAGAGAAATTTCTGGGGGATCAGATACCCATCTTCAAATACTTAAAGGATTGTCACATGGAAATGAGATTAGACTTGCTTCTTTATTCTCCAATCATAGATGTAAACAATATGTAGACATTTCTGAGATGAAGACGCAGGATGAGTGAAAGGGAAAAAAATTTAACACTAAACTTTATCCACTAAATAGTGAATGGGGTTGTGGTAAGTTCTACTACCAGAGTTTTTGTGACTACTCTTCAGCCACATTGTAGACAGGATAAGTAATCTGATTTCAATTGAAGTTGTTATCCTTTGAGATCTTTTCTAATGCCAGGATTCTCTGATCAGCAAAATATGTTCTCATTGTGAGCACCTTGGTGACAGAGATCAGGTCTCCTTCATCTTTCTATTTCCTACAGTGGCTAGTTCACTTCCATGAATATAGTTGATAATAATAACATCATGTTGGATACAGAATAAATTATTGCAGCTAAACAGCAAGAATTGCAGTGGTTTTAACAAGAAACATGTAGAAACAAAATGCAAGGTAGCCTTGGGAATGGAGGGTTAATATCATGTGGAAAGTTATAAATCCCACTAACCAGGAAAAAGTAAAACATTCATAGTACTTATAAAACTCTACTAAGATTTGGGAGGTGAATAGAAGAATGAAAGTAGGAAAAGAAAGAGATTCAAAAATATAGGTATCTAAATATAAATATATATATATGTATATGTATATATATATATATGGACTCAATCTGAACATAGCACAATACTTTACAACTGAAAATAAAACTAATTTGCTTATTCAGCTTTTAGAAAAGAAAGCAAACACAACAGAATAGTGTCAGCAAAAAAAAATAATAATAAGGCATTAGAACTATTCATACTGGTACTGAGGGGACCAAGGGGGAGGGAATCACCCCTGATTTAGTAACTTCAAAGAAAATGGGGGAGGGGAAGAAACCTGTTCTAAAATAGCTATGCTCTGAGCAAATGGCAGAACAAGTGAGTCATCAGCTGTTGTTTGAGCGTGTGGAAGGGCAATAAATTATGTTAATCAGAACATTTTTTTTTTTTCCTTGCAGTTATACAAAACACCCCCTCTTCCGTATGTCATCTCAAAGACAGCAGGAGAGGAAGAATAAATGTATTCACACACATGCACAAATACATGGGCACACAAGCACACACACGAATATGCTCAGGCACATGTTAGAACCAGCCTCCACCCTTGTTTGCCCCAGGAAAATCCTTTTAACAGCAAATTGGTGAAAGCTGGTGAAGGCAAGCAGTGTGAACTCAGACTGAGTTATGAGAAGGAGGAAAGTAAATTAGTGTCCAATCAAACCCATTCAACCAGAAATAGAGTCATTACTTACCATCAGGCATTCCTGTGAGAGACTATCCTTTATACTCTGGATAGAAAGCAAAGGTGATTAATGGGGTCAATGGCCATTCACACCATAGACCTGGGAGGATCACAATTTCAGAGTTATTAGTACTCATGAGTTAGTTCTCAAAGGTGTCAGGAAAGCAGGAGAAGGTATCCAGAAGATAGAGGAGATAAGAAGAAGACCGTTTTTAGTTGGTAGAATTCATAGTTTAAAAAAAAATAAGTCATCCAGGTCCCATTTAGTCCTAGATGAAAAAAGGGCCTGAATTGTCAGAGCTATCGTGTTGAATTAAATCCCCATTCACATTTGGCAGGTCAATAGCAAAGGGTAAACACAATGTACCTTTTGACCAGGGACAACCTTAGCAAGAGGAAAAGAGGGCAAAATAAAAGGCATCACCTTTTCTATTTAATTTACGGTACTTTCCAGCAAGAGTTCCCAGACCCAAAGAATAAAACTCCTATAAATGTATTTCACTTTTAGAGTTTCATTCCTTTAGTCTGTAAGTAAATGTCTTCCCAACCTGGCATTTTCTTACCTTTTTAATTTTCTTACACTTTACTCCCCTCCTTCACCTAGATGACATACTGGCCTTCCTGTTCCTTAACCACAGTGCCCAATCTCCTCTTTCCACGTGGGCCTTTGCATTAGCTTCCCCAAGCCTGGAGCATTTTCCCTTTCCTCTTCTACCTCTTACCTTATCAGTCTAGGAGTCTAGACTTCCTTCACAACTCAGTTCAAATATTACCCCATAAAGGATACTTTTCCTGGTCCCCCATTAAATTTGAAGACAGAGACTATTTTTTGCCCTTTTTGTATCTTCAGTAATTAGTAAAATGCCTGTCACAAAGTAAGTACTGATTGACCAATATGAATACATTTTGGTTTTGTAATTTTAAAACTTGAATACTCTTGACTGAGCTTATGTATTCCCCTTTACCCATAACATTTTAATTATTAATTAATATCTCAGCAAAGATTTGTGGATAGCCAGAATGGGACTTTAAATAAAACACCTAGGGTTTGGGGAATTCCAAAGAATACCAGAGAAGGAGGGAAGGGATTGGGACAGAAAGAAAAACAAGAAGTTGGAGAGCTTGCAAAAGAAATCCCAAAATCACTCACACTATTGTGAGTCTCCTGACTGATCCCTCTACTAACACCACTCTTGTCCCACTCTACTCTTCTACTATGTCATTGCCAAATTAATCATAAAACATAATTATAAAAACTATGTCATTTCCTATCTTAAAGATTAGGGATTGCTTTGAAAGTTTTTGAGCAGGGAAGGAATATGATTAGTCTTTTTTTAAAGGAGATTAGACTGTTCTGTTTGGCATTCAAAGCCTACCACAATCAACCAGCAAACATTATTAAGTGACTGCTATGCATGAGGGAAATAGAAAGAAAAAACCTAAACAGTCTCTGGCCTCAAGATATTCTATTAGATAGCAAGATATATCCAAAACCTTTTTTGACTTTACCTCTCACTACTGAGTTATATTCCATTTATGGACAGACAAAAATAATTCACAGCATTTTCCATCCATTATTTCCATCTACCATCTCCTATTTTAAAGATGTGGGGATAAAAATAGAAAACTTTAGTGAATTATCACAACCTATGATAATTCTATACTATTCTATACTATAAAATTATAGGATTTATACTAAATTTCTCCTTGTATGGTCATGACAGTAATTAACTAGATGTTCAAAAAAATTTTGCAGAATTAAAGTTCAATAAATATCATCAATTCAAACACTCATTCAGATTTTTCAGTAACTTTAAATAGATGCTAAGATAAAGTTTGTCTGTTTTATAAAAGATACCCAAGATAATTTACATTGTAGAAAAGTAAATATTTTGCTTATTTAAAAGTAAAAGCCAATACTCTCCACTTAAGGACATTACCAAATAGCAATTTATGTAAAAACAACTAGTATGCTAGTTTTAAGTCTTCTTTTTTTTTTATATATATATAAATTTTATTTTATTTAATAATAACTTCGCATTGACAGAATCCATGCCAGGATAATTTCTACACGACATTATCCCTTGCAATCACTTATGTTTCGTTTTTTCCCCTCCCTCCCTCCTCCCCCCCCCCCAGGATGGCAAGCAGTCCTATATATGCTAAACATGTTGCAGTATATCCTAGATACAATACATATTTGCAGAACCGAACAGTTCTCTTGTTGCACAGGGAGAATTGGATTCAGAAGGTAAAAATAACTCGGGAAGAAAATCAAAAATGCAAATAGTTCACATTCATTTCCCAGTATTCCTTCTTTGGGTGTAGCTGTTTCTGTCCATCATTTCTCCAATGAAACTCAGTTAAGTCTCTTTGTCAGAGAAATCCACTTCCATCAGAATACATCCTCATACAATATCGTTGTCAAAGTGTATAATGATCTCCTGGTTCTGCTCATCTCACTTAGCATCAGTCCATGTAGGTCTCTCCAAGCCTCTCTGTATTCATCCTGCTGTTCATTCCTTACAGAGCAATAATATTCCATAACATTCATATACCACAATTTACCCAGCCATTCTCCAATTGATGGGCATCCATTCATTTTCCAGTTTCTAGCCACTACATAGTTTTAAGTCTTCTAAGGAAAAAGGTCCTTTTGGATGAGCTTTGAGTCCATTCTGAATTATTTTGAGTTTTGAAGGGATCATTGCTCTGTTTCCATTTCTTGTTTTCTACAGACTGATAGGGGACAGATATTTAATTACCTGAGTGAACATGTAGTCATTTGAGTAACATATCAAAAAGTTGCCATTTCATGAGAAAGTAGCATAATGGACTAATGGACTTGATCCAGCATATTCTACCTTCTGTCACTAAATCAACTAGAATTTATTAAGTACCTTCTATATATCAGGGCATAAATATTTGGGGCAGTTAAGTAGCACAGTGTAAAGATTTCTGGGGTTCGAATCACGAAGACTTCTTCCTGCATTCAAATCTGATCTCACACAATCACTAACTGCGTCTCCCTAGACAAATCACTCAACTTTATTTGCCTCATCTGTAAAATGAGCTGGAGAAGGAACTGGCAAACCACTTCAGTATCTTTGCAAGAAAACCCTAAATGGGGTCACATAGAGTCGTGCACTATTAAAATGACTGAAAAACCACAATTGTTAGTAATATGCTATTTCTGAGGATATAAATCTAAAGTGAAATAACTTCTATATTCAAGGAAATTACATTCTGTCAGGAGAGATATCCTAAATATGTGTGCATATACACATATATACATGTATGTATTTTTCTTTATGCATATATTTAATATTATAATTTCATAGCTATAAGGAGCTCCCAGATAAGAAAATTCCATGTACTTATGAAAATCAGAATCTTCTCTACCATGTATAATTTTAGAGAATCGCCTAGAGTACTAGGAGAGATTAAGTGATTTGACCTTGATCAAACAGTGTCTGAGGAAAGATTTGATCCCAAATCTTTCTGGCTTTGAGGCCAAAGCTCCATGGACTATGCTATCTTGTCTTTCAAATATATGTATGTGCAAATTAAGGTAGATCCATGAATTGGTCCAACTATCTAGAAAACAGTTCAGAACTGTTCCCAATAAAACACAGAAGTGTACATATGCTTCGCTCCAGCAATATCACTTCTGAAGAAATCAAAGAAAGAGGATCTATGTATACAAAAATATTTAATAGAAGCTCTTTTCATGGTAGCAAAAATCTGGAAACTAAAAGTACCTACTTTGGGAGACTATCTAAATAAATGTTGATATATGAATGCAACATAAAATTATCAAGCCATAAGAAATGACTAAATGCATATTTTCAGAGAATACTGGGAAGATATAAATAGATAGATCGATGGATAGATATGTATATAAGCTGATGCATAACAAATAGAACCAAAACAATTAATACAATAATAATAATATTAAAAAGAAAAACAACTTTGAAAGATTTGAAAATTCTACTTAAGGCAATGACTAATCATGATTACAGAGGACCAAAAATGAAGCATCCTACCCATTTTGTACCAAAGTTGATAGACTCAAAATTTGGAATGAGTCACACATTTCTGAACATAGAAAATGAGGGGATTTGCTTTGCTTAACTATGCATATTTCTTACAAGGAAGAAAAAAAACACATTTATGAAGTCTCTACTAAATGTACAAAGAACTGTGCCAAACACTTTACAAATATTATCTCATTTGATCTTCACAACAACCCTGAGAAAGGTTTTATTATTATCATTCCTATTTTACTGTTGAGGAGAATGAAGCTGATAGAATTTAAATGACTTGCCCTGAGTCACACGGCTAGTAAGTGTTTAAGCCTAGATTTGAATTTGTCTTCCTGTCTACAGGCTCAGGATTCTGTTTTTTTTTTTTTTTTTTTAACCATTTAGCTACCTCTAATCAAGTAAAAAAAAAAAAGTTTACTTTCTTCTTTTCTTTCCTTTACTTTTTTCCCCAAGTTTTTTGTTACTGTTGCTGCTCATTTAATGGTGGAGGGAGAAGCTAAAGAGTAATTAAATTGTTTTGATTGAAAAAATAAAATATAACATATATTTAGTTAGAGAATATACAAGGTAATTGAGGGGGAAAGTGCTAGCAGTTTTGGTGAATGAGAAAAGCTATTTCCTCACAACCTATCCCATCAACTTAGGGGGAAGATATCAATGTAATCCAAAGCAGCAAGTATTTATTAAGCTACTACTGTGTCATTCCTGATTCCCAGCCCAGTGCTAATCTACTATGCCACCTGTCTTTCCTGGTTTAAAAAGTGGGAGACCCTTTCTAGGTGAAAAATCTAATGCTTTTCAAACGTCCTTTAAGACTCCTGCAATTTTGACTTTTCTAAGATTATGGTATTCTATAACTCACATTCATGTGCCATCACCAGTTATTTTAAAGGATAGACCTCTAAGTGGAATCAGAGGAATCAGTGAAGGCATTTGTCAGTTTTCCAGACACAATCCTACCTACTTGCTGCCACCTGCTCAATTTCTAGACCAATTCATTGTCTATCTATGATATCACCAACTTCTACATAAAGTCTTTTCTCATCCCCTTCTACCCAAATGCTAGTGCCTGATCTATCTAATATTTAACATCTTGGATATAATTTAAATTTTATGTATACATATATATAGTAAATTATATAGTGTGTGTGTGTGTGTGTGTGTAATGAGTAAATATATTTTTAGAGGAATATATTTTCTCCTCCCAATAAAATGTTCATTCCTTGATAGTAAGAATTGTTTCATTCTTTGTGATTGCATTCTCAGTGCCTAGAACAGTGCCTGATATATAGAAGATGCTTAATAAATATTGGTTAATTCATTACTGGTTGAATAATTAAATAATCATCAAATTTCGTATCATAACTTGGGTAATAGACATCCTTAATGCACTTGGTTATTCCTATATGGATTGTCAATTCTTGTTCTTTTATGTATCTATGGTGGACAGTTTTCTGGGGTTCAATCAATTTATTCACAAGCCTATCTGAAGTTATAACTAAGTGTCAGGAACCAGGAACTCAATTCTTCTCCAACAAGGTAGTTCCAGAGAGGATTGACGAGACTTACATGAACTGATGCTAAGTGAAACGAGCAGAACCAGGAGATCATTATATACCTCAACAACGATACTGTATGAGGATGTATTCTGATGGAAGTGGATTTCTTCAACAAAGAGATCTAACTTAGTTTCAATTGATCAAGAAGAGACAGAAGCAGCTACATCCAAAGAAAGAACACTGGGAAATGAATGTAAACTGCTTGTATTTTTGTTTTTCTTCCCGGGTTATTTATACCTTCTGAATCTAATTCTCCCTGTGCAACAAGAGAAATGTTCGGTTCTGCACACATATATTGTATCTAGGATAGAGTGTAAACTATTTAACATATATAGGACTGCTTGTCATCTTGGGGAGGGGGTAGAGAGAGGGAGGGTAAAAATCGGAACAGAAATGAGTGCAAGGGATAATGTTGTAAAAAATTACTCTGGCATGGGTTTTGTCAATAAAAAGTTATTTTAAAAAAAGATAGTTCATATTTACATGTTAAATATTATTAAAGGTGCTTAAAAGTAATAAATCAGTATTTTTCATTTAAACTTTTAGCTATCTCAAATTAGTAAGGCTTAACTGAAAAATCTTAAGTGTTGCTACTTTCTCTTCATTCAGAGTTCCACCTGGATCCTGCCAATGTGGGGCATATTCTAGCATCAGCTGTCTATACACAGCTGATGAATGGTCCCTTCTTGAAGCTGCTTCTTCACATCTGTCCAATTCATCAATCAAATTAATCTTCTATCCCCTTACCAAAAGCACATGGTTGCTATGTATTATTTTTATAGTCCTTTACCATTTCCTGGAGCTATTTTATGTGCTGGCAAATTACCCAGTCTTTCAACTCTTTGATATGGGGGGATACAACATCATTCTGAAGTTTTGTGTTTTTCTAAAACAAGACCATATAGCAATACCTTATCTCCATCCTTACTATGTTTCTGGTGATGAATGCAAGCATCATATGGAAAACATAGCTAGCCATTAGATTTTGTTTAATGGATCTTTGATATTGACTATACATCAGAAAGGTAGCATAACAGTTAGACTTACAGTCAATGTTTGAATGCTACTCTGGCATTTAATAGCCATGATACCCAGGGCAAAATCATTTTCACTTCTGAGCATATATTTCTTCATATTAAAGTAGAGATAACATAATGCCTAATTCATGAGATTGCCAAAAGATTCAAATGAGATAATGCATTTATACCTTTTGGAAAATTTAAGTATCCCAGAGGCACTGGCATTTTCACTGGTTATCCCCCACACCTGGAACTCTTTCCTTCTTAGCTCTACCTCCTGGCTTCCATTAAGTCTCAGCTCAAGTTCTACCTTTTCCAAGAAAACCTTGCCTACTCCTCCTTAATTTTAATGCCTTCTCCCCAAGATTATCTATTGTTTATCCCCTATGTAATTTGCATGTACATAGTTGTTTGTATCTTGTCTCCCCCATTATACTTTGAGCTCCTTGAGAACAGGGCTGCTTTTTGCCTTTCTGGAAAAACAAATTTCCAGGATTTAGCACAATATATGTCACATAGTAGGAAGTTAATAATGTTTTTCCCTTCTTTTATTTCAAGGGCTGCTACTTCTCTCTTGGTGATGGAGTCTGATTTGGCACTTATTAAATACACACATTCACATGCGCACACACACGCACACACACACCATCTATGTACACACTCGGTACAAAGAAATTTTCAAAGGGGAAACACCAACTGGAATGGTCAAATAATGGCATCTTGTAAGAGATGGCATTTGAAATGGACCTCAAAAGGAAATTTTAGGTTGCAAAAGACAAAGATGAGAAGAGAAAGTAGTCCACAAACATTGGGAACAGCCTTTTTTAAAGTCACAAAAGTGGGAAATTGCATGTTGTGTATATATAATAATCCAAATTGAATGGAAAACATATTACTTAGAGGGGGGGACATAATGTATAATCAGTCTAGACAAAATAAATTGGAATTAGATTTTAAATGCCACATAAATAAATTTATCTTTTATTCTAAAGGGAAAAGGGATTCACTGAAGTTTCTTAAGTAGGGGAGTGATATGGACAGACCATGATATTTAAGAATATCAATTTGGCGACCATTTCATTAGGAGAAAGAAAAGAGAGGAATGGAGTCCGGAAGACCATTCATTCAGAATGGTATTTCAGTGGTCTATCAGAAAATTGACCTAAATTAGACCTCATGGGTAAAGAGAATGAGATGGATGCAAAAATATTATTGAATAATAATAAAATTTGACAACTGATTGTTTATGGAAACTGTTTAGGAAGATGAGTTAACATAGAAAACATAAGATTTTATTTGTCCTATGTGAATCTGTCTCCCCATCTGTAAAATAATGGAATTGGACTAGCTTACTTCTAAGATCCCTTCCAGCTCTAAATCTTCCTATCCTAAAAGTGCTTCTGATTTGCTGAGAAATATATAAATACTCTCTTTCCATCTTTTCATAACTCTGTAGTCTTGATTGGGTTAATTGCTAAAGCAACAGCTACTAAGAACAACTGGAAATGAAATGGCAGTGATCAACCAATAATGGGTTAAGAAGTTGAGAGGATCATTTTCCAGGAGAATCATCTTCTAAGGAAAGTGACAAAGTTATTTAAAGTTACAGTGGAAAAACAAAGACTATTTTTCAGTGACTCCTAGAAAATGGGTTAGTTGTAATATAAAGGACTTTCATATTTGCATAATGAGTTTAACACCTCAGTGACTTTCTCCTAGATTAGATGCATAGGGGACCAGCTGTGCTCCATAAAGGATAAGACATATTCTTTATTTCTGATTTATATAGAAATGATATTGTAACACCTCAACTACATGGATCCAATAAAAATGTCCAATATTGCTCAGCTAAAAACAAATACAACCTGTGTCCCTCATAAAAAACCAGATACCACACACACTCAGCTGCAGGGGGTCTTCTTGTCACTTTCAGACTAACAGAAAAGCAAATGATTGAGCATGGTAGTCAAAGTCAAAGGCTAGGCAAGAATATTTTACCATTGTTAACAGGTATCTTTCTGTAAGATTAAAAATTCTGACAAGTATTTCATCAGGTGTCCTCTAACAGGATCATATCTTGTATATAGGTCAAATACTTAAAATTCAAAAGGAAATTAGAGACCATCTAAAGAAAAATCCTCATTTCATAAGTGAGAAAACTGAGATACAGAGAAATTGTTACTTGAGCCTCACAACTCCTAAATTATAGAAATGCAATGGATTTACTGAAAAGGAAGTTGTTTCCAGGAGTTCGGCTAGCACTCCTCATCTCACAGATGATCTTTTCCCATTTCCAAGCCATGAATGCTGAGATGTTCCTCAAATCACTGAAAAAAAAAATACAATCAGCACAAAAGTTGTGACCAACCACTTTTGGTAAATATAATCATAAACTCCTAGGTTAAAATTTTAAAGGATTTAGGGACTGTCTAATCTCTCATTCATTTTAAAGTAAAAATTTTAATTAATTTAAAATAACAAAATTAAAGAATTTGAGTGTCAAGGAGATTAAATGACTAATAAAGTATTGTACAAGTAAGAAGTGACAAGATTAGAACTGAGGTCTTTTGATTCCAAATCCAGTCTTCTTTTCACTGAATCATGCTGTACTTCAGAATCATTAGAAATTAAAAGAAAAGTAAATGGAGAAAATTTAAAATCACTGATTCAATAAAAAAGGGGAAAAATTAAATCATCTAAATTGTATTGCAGTATAGATACAGCCAATTCATTGTATCTTTCACTTTTTAATTGATTGTGTTTACACTAGCTAGATAAGTTTCACCCAAAAAAATGCCCAACTTCTCAATTCTTCATTTACCAACAAAGGATCCAACAAGATTAGGAAGTTTTTAGGGGCATGAAGTATGGACTATTACATTGGAGTTGAATAAGAAATTCTTCATCTATAAAGCTCTTGGACTTAATTTGACTATTGGATTCTTTATTTTAGATTCCAAAGTTAAGTTGTCCACAAGATTTTATTCAGCATTTATTATACAGCTAACACTGTACTAAGCTCTAGAAATATAAAGTTTTTTTTAAGTTCCTGTTCTCATTAAGCATGGGGGAAACAATACACATATAACTGTGTAGAAACAAGATATATCCATGAAAACTGGAGACAAAAGAAGAAACATTAAGGGAAATTGATAATAACTTTTGATAGTAAGGGAGAACAAATTTAGCTGAGAATTGATGAAAACCAGAGAAAGCAAGAAATGAAGAAGAAGGAGAAAAATGTGTGTATGGAGGACAACCAATGAAAATGCACTGAATCTGGAAAGGCAAAGCTTTGTGTGAGAAGCTGCAAGAAAGCTATTGTCACTGGTACACAGAGAGGAGTAAGATATGAAAAGATTGAAAAGAGAGGATGGGATCAGGTTATGAAGATCTTTGAGTTATCAGATTTGATTCTAGAAGTGATAGGAGAAAAGTCCAAACTTACCAAGATCAAAGAAAATTGAGACCCTTAGTTGTTCTACTGCTCATCCCTCCGGGCAAATCACTCAGTCTACCTCTGCCTCATATTCTCCTTAAATAAAATAGAGTAGTTGTTTTGTTTTATGCTTTTTAATCTGTTTCTAATATCTAACTCACTAAAAACTTTTGAAAAAAATAAACAGGTGGAAATATCTTGTTCTATTACAAAGGAATGCATTATATAAACACAAAACATTCTCTTTTTTTGGCTGTTATCTAGCATTAAAAATTCTTATTAAGCAGATTTATAATAATAACATTTTTGGAGCTTTAAGGCTGACAAGCAGTTAACCTATATCATTAAGCTTCATAGCAACTTCGTGAAGTAGGTTTTAACTTTATTTTCACTTTATAGATTATACTGATTTCAAAGAATCAATCAATAAACATTTATTAAGCACCTGCTATGAGCCAGGCATTGTTGCCCAGAGTCTTAAAAAAAGAAAGCCTCTGAGCCTCGATTCAGTCAGTTCTTCCAGACTCCAAGTTGAGCTCTTTTTTCTACTATACAATCTAGATTTTTTTTTATATAGTACCATGGTACTATGAGAAATGCTAAGATAGCATCCAATTCTGTATTCCGGGTTGAGTCCTAATTAGGTCTCTCATTTTTATGCATGTTTTGATTTGTGTCTTTAGATACTGAAAATATTGAGAATTGGAAATAAATTAATAAAAGTCCATATAACTTTCAGATACTGAAGTTAGTTTACTAAGAGAAGAAATGCTGGTCAAGACTTCAGTTTTATCTCACTTAAGAATATGTGTTAAATGAGTTTTAGTATGCTGTGCCTAGAATTGACTCAAGAGGATCTGTATTGATGTCACATTTAAAAAAATCTCTCATTTTAAATAAAGCATGAAGAAACTCTCCATATTCACATTCCTATAATTTAGTGAATCTCGACCTATTCTTGGTATGGTAGTTTGGATATATATCCTGATTAATTAGAAAAAAAGTATTCTGAGTCAAAAAGAAAAATGTTCATGTTTCTGCAGTAGGGGGTAGCCAAGATATCCAGAGAAGTATGTACAAAAGAAAATTGAAAAAAATAACAAATAGCAAAGATCTCTTCTTCTTCTTTCCTCAGTAGACTCTTGTGCTATTCTTACAGGTCATTCACTTTGTCAGAAAGCTTCCCTGTGGGTAGAAAAATAAAACACACCCAATGATTATCAGCTTTTTCTCTACCTTAACTAGATAACTAGATATAACCAACATAACTAGATGATCCCAGGCCATTTTATTTTTTTCTTTTTCATGACAAAAATCATTAAAATGATCTTTGGGGGGAACATAAAACAATTAAACAGTTTAAACTTTTACCTTCTGCTCTGAAATTCAGTGACCAGCACTGAAAGCACTGAGAGTCCTGGTTCATTCTTTCTCACTCAGTCTCTTCTGGTTTCCCTCCCCTTCCCAAAACAGCCAAGTCCCAGAGCTCAAGCCCTCCAAATGTTAACAGGCCCCAAACAGAGTATGCAGCATATGGCCCCTTATGATCTGTCTTATGATCTCATCCAGTTGGACGGTTATTTTTACAGACTAGTATTAAGAAGCATAAACTAGGAATTTTATACACTGGTACATTGAATATTCTCCTGCCTGCTATACAGATGGTGCATTCCCAGGATTATAAAGTATAACAGATAGGGCTTTATTCTCTCTCCCTAAGACTTAAACTTCTCCTGGGTAACATACATACACATACACACACACACACACACACACACCATCACCATCACCATCACCATCACCATCACCATCACCATCACCATCACCATCACCACCACCACTGCACATTACTTGCTCCCTTTTTGCCTTCGTTCTTTCTCTCCCTAGTCCTTCCTTTTATTCCCCCCCCTTTCTCTCTCATTCCCCTTCCCCTTCTCCTCTCTCTCTCTCTCTCTCTCTCTCTTTCTCTCTCTCTCTCTCTCTTCTCTCTCTGTGTCTTTCTCTCTCTCTCTCTCTCCTCTCTCTCTCTCTCTCTGTCTTTCTCTCTCTCTCTGTCTTTCTCTCTCTCGTTCTTTCTCTCTCTCTGTCTTTCTCTCTCTCCCTCTCTGTCTTTCTCTCTCTCTGTCTTTCTCTCTCTCCCTCTCTGTCTTTCTCTCTCTCTGTCTTTCTCTCTCTCTCTCTGTCTTTCTCTCTCTCTGTGTCTTTTTCTCTGTCTTTCTCTCTCTCTGTCTTTCTCTCTCTCTCTGTCTTTCTCTCTCTCTGTCTTTCTTTCTTTCTCTCTCTCTCTCTCTTCTCTCTCTCTCTCTTCTCTCTCTCTCTCTCTCTCCTCTCTCTCTCTCTCTCTCTCTCTCTTCCCCCTGTCTCTCTCTTTCTCTTACTCTGTGTGTGTGTTTCCTCTGTCTCTGTCTCTGTCTTTCTCTGTCTGTTTCATTCTCTTTCTCTCTGCTCCTGTCTGCTTCTCTGGAGCTCTGGAGCTCTGGAGCTCTCTCTCTCTGGAACTCTCTGGAGTTATCTCTCTCTCTCCATCTCTATTTCCATTCCTTCACTCCCATCTTCATCCCGTAAATATTCTCCATTTTATAATAACGATACTATATTTCTTCTCTCAGCTGAACTTGATTTTGGTTAGCTAAGGATAAGAATATATCCTAAACCTCATTCTTTGGAGAAGCCAGTTGTTATATTTCTGATGAAATAGAGAATTATCTGAGTTAAGTTACAGGCAGGCATTTCCTTATCCTCTGCACAACTCAGAAACACATAGAAACAGTCACAAAGTCACCTAACTTTACCCCTTGAATCAAGCACCTTTTATCCTCTAAGTGTCCTTATCCAATAAGCTCAGTCTCACTTAATAGGAAAGAAAATTAGACATAATGCCTGGCAAAGAACCCTTCAATGTAGCAATAGCAAAAAGATTGAAGGACTATTAGGACCTCAATTCCAATCAAAAAAAAGAAATAAATGTAATGGTCCTAACACAGGTTTATAGATCACTGATGCAGCGAGAGTCACTGATAAGTGCCAGCATTGCTACTTATATGCAAATCTTTTCTCTAGCATCTTAAGAGCCCAAGAATTACCAGAAGCCTTCTGATTTACTAGCCTTACAGTTAATATGAATAATAACACATTTCATCCCAATGTTTTTTCCCTCTCATTCCTATATGTCTTGGTTAGGTTAAGAGATTTACCTGTATGAAATTTAAGATTTATAAATGTTTTAAAGGTGAAAGATGATATATGAATGCATCATTTTATAATAGGATGAAGCAGAATGAGTTGGTACAGAAATACTATTTTTAGTCATGCCCTTCTTTCTTCTGCTAGTAAAAAACTTTTTCTCAACTTAGAAAATTCCCAAACAAATCTTTCTAGACCTTGTCTGCAAAGCTCCCTCCCCCCACAGTTGGATAAGGGGAGATCTCAGGGTTTTTTTTTTCCTCATTTCACATGTCTTACATATGGAAATTCCACAGCTATATTCTCTGTAGTCTATACTTCATTTATATATGTTTTCTTGCTACCAACTCTAAAATATGCTAACAATTAGTTTTGCATAATGTTGAGGTACAAGTCATGGACTACATCCCATGGTCCAAGTAAATAGCTTCATTACAATCCTTGATCACAGATCATTCCTCCTTTTCTGCCATCTAGAAAATGGTCTACAAGCATTTTATCTGAAATATCCTATTGATTCTTACAAAAATCTTATGAGAAAGTGCAGATGAGGAAAATGAATCAAAAAAAAAAAGTTAAATCTTGCTAAAAGCTACATAGGTAGCAAATAGGGCAGCTGGGATTTGAACCAAAGTCATCAGAATCTTCAGTGCTCATTCTACTAAGACACATTTTGGAAATAATTTTTATCTGACCCTTGAGGGTCCTCAAAAGATAACTGAATGTAGAGGTTAGAGTTTACAGTGATCATATTCTCTAATTTTTTTAACGATTCACTGAAGCCAAGGGATAGATATTCCTAGGTAGACCAGAGGTCTGTGCTTTTTCCTTTGTTAGATTTTAACTACAAAAGATATAGAAATTCCCTGAGGCATCCTAAACCCACTTTGAATGTCATGCCTATTTATACCTTTTCCTCTATCTAGTTCCACGTGAAACTTTCATCAAGAGCTCTTTGACTGGAAAACAGCAGAGAATCCCTGCCTGTCCTCTGACCTGCTCTCATTACAGAGGTCACACCAGTTAGAATCACATGGAAATTATGCACTCAAGTATTTTGACCTATAGAGTTGGAATATAAAATGTCTTTGAAGTCACCAGTGTCTAGGGGGAGGGTTTTTAAGGTTAGGGCACAAGGTAAAACACAGAGGTAACCACAATCCCAGTTTAGGAGGGTCTTATAGACTCTGTGTTAGAAAACAACTCTCTGTTTATATAAAACAATAATGAATTGCATTTTTTTAAATGTACACTCATTGCACTTTTCTCTTCTATGGCTTAATAAGACAGGATTGCCATTGAATTTGACATCTAAGTTCAAGGACTATCACTTCCACATATTTTGATTTTTCACAACTTTATAATTTCATTCATGGGAATAACTTCCCCACAACTGTATAATCTTATAACGGTTATGAGTATACAGCTGTTGTCCATGCCTCCCAAAAATCTACTCCAGAAAATCTACTTAATGTTCTAGGGGCACTTCTCTACCTTTTATTGACATTATATGAATGCCAGTGTAGTATACAGGTTCTCTCTTGGTTTTCCGTAGCTTGTATTACATGACTAGTCCATGATCTTTTCTCCCACTCGTTCATTTAAATGATAATGCCATCCTCTTTTTGTATAATTGTGATCAGACCCACTCTGCTATTCTCCATTGGTCTTTAGGTGAACTTTAACTTGAATTCTTTAGACAGTACTAATTCTTGATTAGAAGTCACATAATTTCACTGGAAAAATATTGGTGCTAATTTTTGTTTTGTTTTGTTTAAAATGAGCTTTTGTTTAGAGACATTGAAACAATTCCCAAAGGCAATATCATGCCCAACCCATTCTTGTCCCTTGTTCAATTCTAGGCCCACTTTAATATATATGGGCCTGCAAATACCAAGATGTCAGATACTTACTTTGCTGTCCAATCTTTAGCAAATCCTTTTATCGCTTTAGGCTGATTAAATTTCTTCATCTAAAACAGAAAAGGGTTTTACTACATGAAGTGTACTATACTCCTAAGGCTTCTTTCAGTTTTAAAATTCTATCTGAACTTCATGACTTTTAGACAATATTGGTTGATTCAGACTGACTATGAATATATTTCCTGGGCCCATATTATGAGAATGTCCATCACATGACCAAATGTTCTGTAGTATTCAAATTTGCTTTCTGCTAATTGGTTTGGTTTACTTTATAAGACAAGAAAGCACCTTTGTACTCATCTGGGGGTGATGTCTCTGTTTTATTGCCAATTTTTATATGGAAAATAATGACTCAATTATTATTTGCTTGAATTGGGAAGGCAGGATAGCCAGGATTGATATATAAAGCTCTCTCTTATCAAGACACTGAAATCATAAGCAAACCAAGACTCTGTGCTCTTGTGTGTATATATGTGCATGTGAGTGTTTGTGATGTACCCTCATTCATGCACAAACACCAACAACTAAAACTAATGGACCCTCTCACAATTAACTAATTGCTTTCGAAGAAATGGTGCGGGTTTTAGAATCCTTGTTACTTTCAGGAAATCGGAAATCCAACAAGCCTAGGTTTTTCTGTCCACTTTTATTACACTTGATCTTAGGCAAAAGACCAAGAAGTGATTTTTTTCTGTCCACTTTTAACAAACTTTGGTGATCTTTTCAAAGATCTCTCTTACATGTCTGCTGGTTGCTTGTCTATCAATTGTCTTCCCTCTTTTAATTTCAGGATCATGCAGAAAGGACACATACCATGTCTTCTGTGTCCACATTCTGAGAATGTGATGTCAATCAGAAAAATAAAAACAAACTCCAGGCTGATTCATGAAAATGAGTTTCTACCATGATGAGAAAATGAAGACTTCTCAGTTGACTTGCAAAATAGAATACATACATGCACAGGCAAACACATGAAGCAAAATATGGGTAAGATTATCTCATGACCTTCAAGAAGACAAGGATATAGCACATATTGTTTTATTGAGTAAATCTCCCTCTCTCCCTCCCTGGGGAAAGGGACTGCCTTTCATCTTGCTAGCCTAACAGTACTGAATGTGAATGGGTGGGTTGAAGAATGGTTCTGGTGTGACTTATGTTGATTTGCAGAACAATTATAGACTAATTCATTGGTTAGGAACTGAAGGCACCATAACTCAGAGGGAATACAAACTAATGGAAATGTCCCACTGCATACTAAAATAGCAGGGTACAACCAGAAGGCAAACAAATAACAAATTGGAAAGTTCACTTATGTTTCATTCTAAATTTAAAGGGAAACAGTCCTGAAATGCTAAACTATATATCAGTGCTTGGAAGTAAAATGTGAAAATCACCAGAGAAGTTGTATTGTTTAGCAGGGGGAAAATTCATGCTAATAATTACACTGATTGTTTTATTACTGTCTCAGTTGTCTTCTCCATTACTTGAGTCCTCTTGTCGCCTCTCATTTGCACCACTGCATTTTCTTATTCCATCTCCTTCATTTATCAAAATCACTAGGCATTCTTTTCCTAGGTGGGCAGACCTGTAACACCCTATAGAACAGACTCAATCTAGAGAAAGAATAATAGCTCTTAATATGCTATTGTTAACTAGTAATTGCCTTCTTTTTCTGGCTTGCTTGTTCCTCCCCTACACCCCACACACACCTTTTAAAACCATGGGCAATTTCTTCCAGCTTAGGAAACTGCTTTCTTGAAGCTTTTGTTTAAGGTTTTTAAAAGAGAAAACTCTCCAAAGGAATAATTAAGGCTTACATGACCCACACTTTTAACAAATAAATTTTAACCTCATTTTGGAAAGAAGGCCCAAGTTAGTTTTTTGGTGTGTTTTTTTTTGGGGGGGGGTGTTTTTTTTTGTTTGTTTGCATCTGAGAAGGACTTTTAATTCTCTTATCCTCTAGGATTTTCTTTTTTGTATTCATTTTTTTTAGTTACAAAAAGCCTCCCATTTGTCTCTAAAGGTGAAATTAGATGCCTTCCCAATCAGCATTGTTCAAAGTTTTAAAATAGATAAAATAGTAATAGTTATCTCTGAATGTTAGGACAGCCTTCACAAAAAGAAATTAGATTTTCAAAGGCATATCCACAAAGAATCTTAGTCATTCATTTGGATTCTTCCATTTTTTTTTTTTTGCTCCCTCTGGAATGATCCAAGCTTCAAGATAGTACAGACGCTGTTTGGACTCATTTCAAAGGAATATATTTAGGTTCTAACACAAAGGGCCAAACACATTGCTGGTTTGTATGATCTTCAGTCTTACAAACACTAGCAAATAAGTACAGCAATTTGCATGAAAAGATATCATTATGAAGGCACATGAAATTCATAGAATAATTTGGATGTATAAAATATATATTCAGAAATGGAAGCAAGGATGAATAGACTGAGCTCCAAAAAACTATGCATTCCCTTAAGACTATTGTAAGGAATGCTAAAGCTCAGATTAAATAGATGCTGGTGATTAATATGAAGGATGACAAACAGGGTTTAATGCTATTATGACCAAGAGGAAGAACAAAGAGAGAGGGTGCCTATGATACTGCTAATAGGAAACAGAAAGAAGATGAAAATATTCAATTCTTATTTGGCTTCTGGTCTTGTTTTTCTATGTAGGAGAATTTCATTGAGTAACACTGTGGAAAACATGGCACAAAAGAGTTAATAGGGAATTGAAGTTTATAATTAGCAAGGATCTTTGGTAAGAAAGGAACTCATACATTCTTTAGATGAATTGCTTTTATGAAACTGTTGAACTATATTCAAGAACTTGGGACTTGATTTTTGAATCACTGTTGATAATCTCAGAAGAATTACGGAGAACAGGGGAAAAATCTACAAAGCTGAAGATGAATTCAAAATTTGAACAGAGGTAATTGAATTGATCAATGATTAATGATTTAACATCAGCTTAGAAGATCTTGAGTGGAATGCTCTAGGAATCTCTCCTGAATCCTGTGTGGATTAACATTTTAACAATGACTTGGATAAAGATAATCATGACATAGTTATCAACAATTTTATGAGAAGAGAGCAAGTCAGAATTCAAAAAGACCATTGACATATTAGAACACTGACCCAAATCAATGAAATTTAATAGGGGAAACATAGTTTTACACTCATCTTCAAGAAAGGCAGTTCCACAAGGACAAGATAGAAGATGCGCCAAGCTGGCAGGTTGTCTTTTTAAATCTCCAGGAATTTATTAGCAGATTGCAAGCTCTCTGTTAAATAACAATGTGATATAACAATTAACATAATATTTTAAGCTACATTAAAAAAGACAGGACACAGGAATAAAATAGTTACTAGTCACATTATCCCTTTCCAAGGTCAAACTATATCTGCATTATTGTGTTCAGTTATGGATACCAATTCCAGAAAGAATATTTATAAGTAAAAAAAGATGCAGAGAAGGCCTCAAATTTATTCCATATGTGGAATGGTTGAAGAACCTGGTGATGTTCAACAAAAAAAGATTTAAGGAGGGTGGGGAGATTATATTTATCTACAGCTGTGAAGGGTTTTCACATAGAAGAGGGATTGGATGCTCCTTGGAAGGCAAAAAGGAAAGAAATAGGTGGAAACTATAAAAAAGCAAATTTAGATTTGAGGTAAGAAAAATATTCTTAACAATGGATCCTATTATAAAGAGTCCTGCCCTCCCTTGATAGCTTCAAACAAAGACTATCAGGTACATTAAAGAAAGGATTTTTATTTTTCAAGTGTAGGTTAGACTAAATAAATAAATCAAAAGTCTGTAATCCATGAGTTAAGATAAGTAGGTAGTTTAGCAGATAGCGTGGCAGGCAGGAAGACATATCTATGAATTCAAATCCAGCCTCAGATACTTGCTGTGTGACATTAGGTAAGTCACTTAAGTTTGTTTGCTTCAGTTCTTCATCAAGAAAATGATGTGGAGATGGAAATGTAAAACCACTCTAATATATTTCCCAAAAAAATACCACAAAGAATTGGACATTCCTGAAATGATTGAACAAGAAAATTTCTAAATTATCACATGTATCAATAGGCACAGGATTACTTAACTTTCATAAAGAAGGAATAAGATCTCAAGTTCTTGAAGATTATATGCCAAGTCCTAGATGTCAGTTAGAAGAATTAGGATTACACTGTGACCAAGAAGGTTTTATAGCAGGAATGCAGGGCTGGTTCAATATCAGAAAAAGCAGAAATTTTCTGATTTCAAAATCAGAAAAAAAAAATTCACCATAACTGACCATATCAAACTAAACTAACAGAAATCATATGATTATCACAATATATATAGAAAAATTAGGATCATTAAAGACCAATATGGTTTTATCAGGTATAGATCACACTAGACTAACTTCATTTCCATTTCTTACAAGGTCACTAGATTGGTAAGTCACATGAATATTAATTATTGGTAGATTTTAGCAAAGATTTTAATAATGTATCATAAAAGTATTTTTGCATATAAGATGGAAAGATGTGGACCAGGTGATACAAAGGATTAATTATTAAGAGCTTGTTTATTTTGAGGGAAGAGTCTGGTAGAGTGATCTAGGGATCTGTCCTTGGCTCCATGCCAGTCAACTTCATTATCAATTATTTGAATCAGGAAAACTTTGGTTTGCTTGTCATATTTGGAGATAATATGAAGCTGAAAGGAATCACTAATTTACTGGATGACAGAATTAGGATGTAGAAAATCTAAACACTATAGGATGATGAAGCAAGACTCATAAGATGATAATTTAATTAAATTAAGGTAAAGTATCCAAGCATATTAAAATGAAAAAAAAATCTTGTAGCTTATAGTTCATATTAAAAAATAGATGGTAACTTCAGTGGGTTATAAACGCATTATAAGTCACATAACCTGACATGATATCCACAAAAGTTGATTTGATCTTGGGCTATATTAATAGAAGTCTGATTTTTAGAATATGGGAAATGTTCATCTCCTTGTATTCTAGCCTGGTTCAGGCAAAATCTGGAGTATTGTATTCAGCTATGGACACCATATTTAAAAAATAATATAAAGTTAAAGTATTTCCAAAGTGGGGCAAGCAGAATGTGAGGATTAGATGTTAATACAGAAGGGAGAGACAACTCTTATTCCTTCCAACTGAAGGAATTACAGTATGTATATGGGGACTGAAGGACAACTCAGAGCACAACATTTGGAGAGGAATTTTCTAACTAGTCCTTTGAAGAGTACTCAAGAGAATCTTGGTTTTTTGGAGTGCTTTGAGATGGAGACTTTGACCCTGATAATCCTCTGGGATTTGAAGAACATGGTAGACCTTTTATCCAGGGGTCCTCAAACTTTTTAAATAGGGGGTCAGTTCACTGTCCCTCAGACTGTTGGAGGGCCGGACTATAGTAAAAACAAAAACTTTGTTTTGTGGGTCTTTAAATAAAGAAACGTCATAGCCCTGGGTGAGGGGGATAAACGTCCTCAGCTGCTGCATCTGGCCCAGGCTGTAGTTTGAGGATCCCTTATACAGTCTCTTCTTTGGATGAGTTACAATATTTTTCCCCAAAACAATAATTCTGGGACAACTTTAAACTACCAGCAGAGAAACGTTATTCCTTTTCCCTAAATCCCTTGTTTCACATAACACAGTCATCATGTCATAAAGGCGACTGAAATTTGGTTCCGGTCTAGACATTGCTGCTTCATTGATAGATTGAGAGAAATATCAATGCTGATATATATCAGAAATACAATGCTGATAACATCATAGACTAGTCTCCTTTCTGATTTTCTTCCAAGCATTAATATTTAAAATCATGTGATACAAGAATCAACTGAAGAAACTGGTATTGTTCAAGCCTGGGAAAGAAAAGATTTAGATTGGACCAAATTAATCATTAAAAAGTATCTAAAGGACTATAATATAGAAGAGAAATTTGTCTTATTTTGCTTGATCCCAGAAGGTAAAACTAGGAACAACTTC